>NC_134355.1:392993421-393293421 GCF_048569485.1 Anomaloglossus baeobatrachus
TATCCTATAGACATGTGCCCACCTTGTCCCCATCCTATAGACATGTGCCCACCTTGTCCCCATCCTATAGACATGTGTCCACCTTGTCCCCATCCTATAGACATGTGCCCACCTTGTCCCCATCCTATAGACATGTGCCCACCTTGTCCCCATGCTATAGACATGTGCCCACCTTGTCCCCATCCTATAGACATGTTCCCACCTTGTCCCCATCCTACAGACATATGCCCACCTTGTCCCCATGCTATAGTCATGTGCCCACCTTGTCCCCATGCTATAGACATGTGCCCACCTTGTCTCTATTCTATAGTCATGTGCCCACCTTGTCTCTATTCTATAGTCATGTGCCCACCTTGTCTCTATTCTATAGTCATGTGCCCACCTTGTCCCCATCCTATAGTCATGTGCCCACCTTGTCCCCATCCTATAGTCATGTGCCCACCTTGTCCCTATTCTGTAGTCATGTGCCTACCTTGTCCCCCATCCTATAGTCATGTGCCCACCTTGTCCCCCATGCTATAGTAATGTGCCCACCTTGTCCCCATGCTATAGACTTGTGCCCACCTTATCCCCATGCTATAGTCATGTGCCCACCTTGTCCCCATCCTATAGACATGTGCCCACCTTGTCCCCATGCTATAGACATGTGCCCACCTTGTCCCCATGCTATAGACATGTGCCCACCTTGTCCCCATCCTATAGACATGTGCCCACCTTGTCCCCATCCTATAGACATGTGCCCACCTTGTCCCTATCCTATAGACATGTGCCCACCTTGTCCCCATCCTATAGACATGTGCCCACCTTGTCCCCATCCTATAGACATGTGTCCACCTTGTCCCCATCCTATAGACATGTGCCCACCTTGTCCCCATCCTATAGACATGTGCCCACCTTGTCCCCATGCTATAGACATGTGCCCACCTTGTCCCCATCCTATAGACATGTTCCCACCTTGTCCCCATCCTACAGACATATGCCCACCTTGTCCCCATGCTATAGTCATGTGCCCACCTTGTCCCCGTGCTATAGACATGTGCCCACCTTGTCTCTATTCTATAGTCATGTGCCCACCTTGTCTCTATTCTATAGTCATGTGCCCACCTTGTCTCTATTCTATAGTCATGTGCCCACCTTGTCTCTATTCTAAAGTCATGTGCCCACCTTGTCCCTATTCTATAGTAATGTCCCCATCCTGTAGTAATGGGTGGTGGGGGCAGTGGCGGCGGCGGCGGGTGAAAGGTGATAATTTACCGATCGTTCTCGGCTTCCACCCACAGATTCCTGAGTGAAGCTGAGGGGGCGGTCTCTGGCCCCAGATCCACAGTGATTGGACAGATCGGTCACAAGGCCGGTCTCTCCAATCAGAGCTGGGGGCGGGTGAAACTGAGGTCACCCAGCTCCAGCCAATGATCGGTGCTACAGCTGCACTGATCAGGGCTGGATTTCAATGTTACAGCCATTTTCAATATCTGCAACATTACAGTGGCTGTGATTGGCTGACGAACGCCGCACAGCCAATCACAGCCTCCGTAGGTCCGGGGAGGAGACACCACCCCTCCTGAGGTCCCCTCCTCCACGAATCTAAGGTATTTGCTATTTGCAATGCAAACAGCGATCGCAGCCACCGGGGCTGCGATTTCGCCATGACGTACTGGGTATGTCATGGATCCTTAAGTACCAGGGAGCCATGATGTACCCAGTACGTCATAGGTCGCTAAGGGGTTAATGTGCCGTCCTTCACATACACAAAAAATAAAAAAAAACACCTTTCTTCTCACCTGTCCCGCGCTCCCTCGGCTCCTCACCTCTGCTTCTTGCTGTCTGCAGGCCGTGCCCCGGTGACTATCGCGGCCGGTGCAGGGACCGCAGCCCCTGGCAGCGTTTTATGTCAGATCAGATGGTTGTTTTGCCGGCGCTGCGCGCGCACAGTCCTTGCCTCTGAGAACGCAGCACCTGCAAAACACTCATCTAACAAAGTGCAGACAGTGGCTGCGGCACCTTCACCGGCCGCGATAGTGACCAGGGGCATGGGCCTGGGGGCTGCACGAAACAGCCTGACGGGCCGCATGTGGCCCGCGGGCCGCGTGTTTGAGACCCCTGCTCTAAATGTTTCCTGTAATTGACTTGCTAATAAAACTTGTGGCACTGCAAGTCCTAGAGCAGATAGCAAGGTTTACACCACTTTCGTGATACATATGCTCTGCCATGTTACATACTTCCCTCCTCTGCCAAAAGCCGTGGGGCTTGGCACCTTTCTTTACCAAGCCAGAGAGGCTTTTCTGGTAACTGAGTTTTTCGCTCCATAGACACAGTCTGTCACTGTAATTGTCATTAAACCTTTTTTGGTAAGTGATGCTCTCTCTGACTCAGAAATCACATGTATCGGGTAAGCACCTTTCTCAGACCCCCTCCTCAGTGACCATCTAATATTTACTTACCGGTCTGTCTCTGGGTTATTTAGTACCTTATAAGGGCCACTGTCTGGGTCCTTCAGCAATGAGCTGACAGAAGATTTATCAAGTCTAGATCCTCTACATTCTTTTTTGGCCAACCTTCTATGGTATTCTCTTTCAGGCTGTCTTCGGCTGTCTCTTTGTCGGCAAGTTACTTTGTCATTCTTAGCAGCTAGAAGCGAGTCACTCAATTCATCCTTTCCTTTGGACTCAATTTCAGAGGGCTTGAATGGCTCAGCATATGTACCATAGCCCGATGTGTAATTTGGTCTTCTATGACCCCGGCTCCTTTCACTGCAGGACCTGCTTCCCCTCACATACGAGGAAATACAACCCTCAGATGCATCACACTTTTCTTTCTCTGGGCCCCGACCTGAAAGTGGTTGCAACTAGTGATGGGCGAAGCCCCCGATGTTTGGGATCGGGAGACTGACCCGAACTTTTTGTAAAGTTCGAGTTCGGGGCCAGAGATAACACAAACTTGCTTCTGAAACCCGAGCTTGGAATTTATAGTTATGGGATGGGGCGGGGGGGGGCTGTAAAATAAAGAATAACGTTAATAATAAACATTGTCATCATACTTACCGATCCTGCGATGCATCCTGCTAACCCGCTGTCTCCCAGCCACTTCTGCTTCTGGGTCGATCATTAACTTCTGGAGGTATTCACTGCACTGCTCATCACTCGGCATTCTTCAGCTTTTTTCGGCCGTTTTCGCAGTGACGTCAGGGCTCACCTGAGTCCATGGCTTTGCCATGGACTCGATTGAACTTTGACTGTAACTGTCAGTGTCAGCCTACTTCTCGCTCTGTAGAGACGCTTGTCTGTACAGAGCTATGAAGCAGAGCTGACATTGCTCTACCTGTTGACTATGTCGAACTAAGGATTTTTTTTATAATAAAGATGGAGTCTCTAAATTTTTTTTGTTATATTTCTAATAAAAACAAATTTTCTATGTGTTGTGTTTTTTTTACTGTTTACTAGAAATTCATGGTGGCCATGTCTAATTTGGTGTGACACCATGTATTACAGGCTTAGTACCAGCTCAGAATACAAAGCTGGTATTAACCCCTTTATTACTCAGCGTGCCACCGCTATCAGGACAACTTGATGAGCTAGGTAAAGCACCTTGAAATGGCGCTAAGAAACAATGCGCCATTTCCAGGGGCGGCTGCGGGTTGTGGATTTTAGCGTGTGGCCTTACAGAATGCTTTGGCCTTACCACGCTAAGAATCCCAGCCCCCAGCTGCCTTGTTTTACCTGACTGGTGATCAAAATATGGCGGGAGCCCACACAATTTTTTTAAATTATTTTTTTAAATAATTAAAAAAAAATTAATGGGTTTCCCTGTTTTGTGATTGCCAGCCAAGGTAAAGCCAGGCAGCTGGGGGTGGCAGCCCGTAGCCGTCCGCTTTATCTGCGCTGAGAATCAAGAATACCATGGAGCACTTCATCATTTTTTTAAATTATTTATTTATTTTTACACTAATATATACATACAGTATATTGAAAAAAAAACAAAAAAGAGCCACATAAAATATTATTGGCAACATTTCAATAAATGATAATACCCAAAAAGAAGAGTCTTTAAATTTGCCATATATAAAAGACACTCAAACAAGCCATAATTATAAATGTATAAAACATTTTATTTAAATAATGCTGTGGATGTGTCAATAATTTAATCAAAGTGATATAGAAAGAGGACCAGAGAGAATGGGTGCTGAAAAGGAGAACACCCCACGTGTCCCGGAAGAAAATAAGAGAGAAAAAATCTCCAAAGGATCCAAACCCCCTCCCAGGGTAGTAGATAACCACACAGAGGATGACAGCCCAGAGGTATAGTAAAGCCTAATAGATCAGGTAAGTAAAGCCCAAAGGGCACTGCACCTACCAGGGTGATGGATCACAAAGAACCGGGGTAGCACGTGGGGTTCACATTTGGGGACACAGCAAAATAACAGTAATATGAACTAAAGTCTGATCATTGCTGTGTGTGGCTGTTATAGTTCTCTAGTTAGCCAAGGGTAGCAAAAAGTCCTGTGCGATCCACGCCTGGTTCATTTTAAGGAAAGCCAGTGTTCCCACGTTGGCTGTGGACAGGCGTGTGCACTTGTGTGCTGCCCCCGCGACAGCTGACGGGCTGCTCGGACCCAGATCCACAGTGGCTCGAGGTGTCTCCGGATCTGAGGCGGGGTCACGCGGCTACTTCGGAAATAAAAAGGGGGGATTGTTTTGGGTGGTGAATGTAATAATGTTCATGACACCACCCACGGTGCGTGGTAATGTGAGAGACCATCGCTGCTGTTTGGGAGCCCGGTGATGATGTTGAAGCAGCAGGATGTTTAACCCCTCTCTGGGTAGGGGGTTTGGTGTCCTGGGGTCCGATGATGGATGGAGTGGGGAACCCGTCGGGGGTGAAGGGATATCTGGTACTCACACAGTCCAAAGTCACTGACGCTGACACAAGGTAAACCAAACTCTTAAATGCCCTGTTCCTCTTGCTTGAGCACGCTAGGTCTGTGCCCCTTTGGTGTTGCTGGTTGGTCTGAACTTGGTGGATCCCTTTTGCCTAAGACTACTCAGGTCCCGCTCCCCTGCGTGGCTAGCAAGGTGAGCCTGCTCTCAGGGTTCACGCTTCGGATTTTCTGGATGGTTTTGGGAAGTCCTATACCCCTCGTTGCGCTAGTACCCCGATTCTGGAGCGGGTGGGGAATGGTTCCTGAGGACTCCGTTTCCGTTGGGTGAATTACTGGGCTGCGTGAAGCTTCTTCCCAGCATAGGGTCCGTGTACCCCGTTGTGCCCTGGCCCCTACCTGGTTGTAGCACAAGGCAGCCGGCCTGCTCTCTGTAGCAGCATCGTCACTACCCCCTGTGACTGGGGTTCCAGCTCCTTCTGGCCAGGCCAACGTCTGAAACCTGGGACGGGTACAGGAGCCCAGCTCCACAGCGTGACCTGTCCTGTCACTGCTGTCTCACTGCTCAACTACTACTCTCCACTGACATTTCTGCCCTCCCTCTTCCATCCCTCCATCTGGGTGGCCCTATTCCGCTCAGCCTGCCCAATAGGTGGTTGTTGGGTGTGGTGCAGAGTGTTCCTCAGGATTTTTGTACATCTGTTGGTAGCAACACCAAATTGACATGACCCGTAACCAAAGAAGAGCGGGTACCATGCAGAAGGGCAGATTGCACGGCACCCTTGTGACGACCTGATAGGCCAGGGTGTCACATTCCCCCTTGGTTAAACGTAGCTCGTCCGCGAGCTACAGAACACCAAGCATTTATTTAGGTTTTTTTTTTTAAAGGAAGGAAAAGGGGTTACCATAAACATTTATTAAACAGATTCATCCCACATTAGGGAGGCACTTTCTTGAACATTATGAGTTTGCCTGCCACAGCAGACGCCACCGGTTTTAGTGGCAGTGGGGACCCAACCTTCCACGTTGCGGTCCCTCCCTGCGACAGTCCAGTCCCAACATCCCGGATCCCAATAACCTGCCCACCCAAACAACCTGGTTCCCCTGGAAACCTAGATGGGTCTTTGGGCCGGGTTAAGGTCCCGGGGTGTGTCAGACGACTGTGGTAGGCACAACAGGTGCAGTCTTTTTACAAGACACAAGTTTGTTTTGGTCACGCCAGTCCTGTGACCATGGTCCATTTTTAATTAACTATAAAAATACGGAAGTCTTTGTAAAACCACATTAAGAGTCACTGTACTGTAGTACAACTGTTGTCAATCTAGGAGAAAATCAGGTTACTTTCCCATGCAATTAGCTTTTCATTATTTCTGTTTTTCTTACATTTTCTATATGAAAAATAACAAACTGTGGAAAATAACAAACGGAAAACACAGATACCTAACAGTTTTACGGTATCACATTTTTGCTATGTCAACATTCTTTACTGGTAACGCTCCCTGGGGAACCGGTAGCCAACAGCAGCAGCCGGCACGATCCGCACATTCACGACGGTGACCCGTTTCATGTCGAGGGCATACCAGCCTCGGTCGCCCCAGTGCCGGGTGTAGCTGACAATCTCCCCAGGCTCAAGGTTGCGGCCAGGGTGATTTCTCAGGAGGTGTTGTCAGTTTCAATGGTTGTTGTTGTCATTCCCAGCAGGAGGCGTTGGCGTCCGGCCTCAGCTCCCTTACTGGCTTTGGCTTTGAAGGTACTACTGCGGCCCCAACAGCCGTCG
Organism: Anomaloglossus baeobatrachus; assembly: GCF_048569485.1. Lineage (NCBI taxonomy): Eukaryota > Metazoa > Chordata > Amphibia > Anura > Aromobatidae > Anomaloglossus > Anomaloglossus baeobatrachus. The sequence continues at coordinate 393,000,072 of NC_134355.1, forward strand.
GGATGCCGCGTGGTAGTAGAACCAGAGAATTGGAAGTTTCCATTCCCGCTGCTAGAAATAGTGGGCCCGACTGCTCCGCAGCCGGCGTTGCAGGGCCCAGGTGCTCCGCCTCTAAGGACGGGCCCAGTGATGCGGCCGGGTCTGATCTGGCTGGTGTCCGGACAACTGCTGTCATGGCCGGGATGATGATGGACCTTGGGGCTGTTGCTGGAGCTTCATAAAAACAGGTTGCAGGTTCCGCTGCCAGGATGGATAATGGCAGCTCGGCGTCTGCCGAGGGCGGGGTAGGTGACAGTGGAGTGGTTGCCGCAAGCGGGGACGGACCGGATCCCTCAGCCACCATGGCCAGATTAGGGTAATCAATAGGGACTGGGTAACCACTTACCCTTTCTTCACGTGGGATTTCAATCTCACGGACTCGCACCGCCACCGCCAGACTCCCCATCTCTTCCCTCCAGTGGTTCAGTATGAACAGGAACTGCGTCCGCATTATCCTGCACAGCTGCTCGGTTTCTTCTTCAATCCAGGTCGCGGTCCCGGGAACAGCACGTTCCGGTGACCATCTCCGCTCCGCCATCTTGCCTCTGTGTTGTCCAGGAACAGTATGGCAGAGTCCTGGCGTCCCTGCTTCTTTTCCGCTTTCGCTACATTCAAGCATGCCCCCTCGGTTTTCTCCCAGCACCCTTTCGCGCACTGTGGCCCTCTGGGATCTTCCGGTTCCTGTTTCAGGCTGAAAACTAAGGGCGGGGCTTCGGCTTCGCGCCCTTTTCCAAGAAGATGGCGTATACGGAAAAATGGCGGACATCGCAGAAAGCGTGATTTTTGGATTGCGATTTTCACTTTTCAAGGCGCACGCCACCCAGGTTAGTGGGTCCTGCTCGCATCCTGTTCGTGACGCCAAGTTTTCCTAAGGTGTGCCGCCCCCGTGACAGCTGATGGGCTGCTCGGACCCGGATCCACAGTGGCTCAAGGGGACTCCGGATCCGAGGCGGGGTCGCGCGGCTATCTTGGAAATAAAAAGGGGGGGATTGTTTTGGGTGGTGAATGGGATAATTTTCGTGACGCCACCCATGGTGCATGGTATTGTGAGAGACCACCTCTGCTGTTGGGGAGCCTGGTGACGATGTTGATGCAGGATGTTTAACCCCTCCGTGGGTAGAGGGTTTGGTGTCCCGGGGCCCGGTGATGGATGGAGTGGGGAACCCGTCGGGGGTGAAGGGATATCGGGTACTCACACAGTCCAAAGTCACTGACGCTGACACCAGGTAAACCAAACTCTTGAATGCCCTGTTCCTCTTGGTTGAGCACGCTAGGTCCGTGCCCCTTTGGTGTTGCTGGTTGGTTTGAAGCCTTGTTTCTTGGCACTGTGTGTAACTTGGTGGATCTCTTTCGCCTAAGACTACTCGGGTCCCGCTCCCCTGCGTGGCTAGCAAGGTGAGCCTGCTCTCAGGGTTCACACTTGAGATTTTCTGGACGGTTTTGGGAAGTCCTAAACCCCTCATTGCGCTAGTACCCCCGATTCTGGAGCGGGTGGGGAATGGTTCCTGAGGACTCCGTTTCCATTGGGTGAATTACTGGGCTGCGTGAAGCTTCTTCCCAGCATAGGGTCCTTGTACCCCATCGTGCCCTGGCCCCTGCCCGGTTGTAGCACAAGGCAGCCGGCCTGCTCTCTGTAGCAGCACCGTCACTACCCCCTGCGACTGGGGTTCCAGCTCCTTCTGGCCAGGCCAACGTCTGACACCTGGGACGGGTACAGAAGCCCAGCTCCACAGCGTGACCTGTCCTGTCACTGCTGTCTCACTGCTCAACTACTACTCTCTACTGACATTTCTGCCTTCCCTCTTCCATTCCTCCATCTTGCGGCCCTATTACCTTGAGGCTGCCCAATTGGTGGTTGTTGGGTGTGGTGCAGAGTGTTCCTCAGGATTTTTGTACATCTGTTGGTAGTAACACCAAATTGACATGACCCGTAACCAAGGAGGAGTGGGTACCATGCAGAAGGGTCGATTGCACAGCACCCTTGTGATAACCTGATAGGCCAGGGCGTCACACTTGTCTGTTATGACCCCCCTGCCGTGCTGAACACATGTATGGATATAACACTTGCCAGAGGGCAGGCCAGCACCTCCAATGCATAAAGGGCAAGCTCGGGCCAGGTGTCCAATTTCGAGACTTGATGAAGTTGTTCCTTAATCTCCCATCCTTCCTGTTTTAACTGCCTCACCTCTTTAAGGTATACATTATGATATTCTAGAAGCACCCATACATTTCAAACACTTTCCTTAGTTCCTGCAATGATAAATGGAACCATACCATTTTCACGGGGTACCTTGGCTTCATAAAGCCTTCCAATTCTCACTCTCACAACTCCGGTTTTATCCATGAGCTCCTGGATGATTTTTCCATTTTCTCCCCCCATTTTCCCAACAAGATTTCTCAGGATCTGGATGAAATCTTTCACAAGTTCCAATAAATTCTGAGCTCTCTTCACAGCTTCCACAGTATCTCCATAAATTTGACATATTCTCTTATTTTCTTTGAATTTGATTGCTGTGATACCCATGATTTTTTTGGTTTGCTGAACGTTACTTTTGAGAGTACATATGGCGAGCCCAATTAAGTCTCTTCTCACTACGATAACTTTGTAAACTGCTGTGGTCAGCTGCTTTGTACGCTTTAAGTGTCTGATGGCTTTTTCATTCCTTAATATGATCATCCGCTTTGTACGAACACATCGTAGATGCATGTTACTCAGGATAGCCACCTGCTTCACTGTGGCTTCACTTGTATACAGTGTAATCATTTTTTTTTTTGTCTCCTACGGCCTTCTTGAATCCTTCATACATTGTCTCACTGGCACAGGCTTTTCTTAAGTCTTTGGGCACATTTACAATGCACTTAACGACTGGACAGATTACCCTACATTCAAGGTCATCGGACTGTTTCTTGGGTCTTTTGCATCCATCTCTTTTCCCTACTAAAGACTCCACCTCTTGAGTTAAATACTCCTTAGGTTCAGCCCCAGCCTCAGAACCTTTGGGTTTCTCGTTGCCTTTGATTTCAGGTCTTTTACTCTTCTTAGTCGTGACAATCTCTATGTCTTCCATCTTAGTCTCACCAGCTGGATCAGTCAAGCTCTCAGCTCCTGATGAGACCTCTGGTCCATATTTCACCTCCTCAGGGTCTCTTTTCACTTCTGCTGCAGAAGCATCAGCTGTCTCTTGCGTCTCGACTGCCTTACCTTCACCTTCCTCATGGGTCTCCGCAGTGTCACCTTCAGCTTTCTATTGGGCCTCCGCAGCATCACTTTCTGCCTTCTCTTTGGTCTCTGCAACATCACCCTCAGGGTGAAATAAATTCTAGTAAATATATCTCTAAAAGTGGTATTGACATGTATTTCTAACCAAATGTGGGTAACAACTTTTCAAATCCACGCAAGCAAATAAATCTAACCATAATTGTCCATACATTTTGTGATATGCAATGATGAGGATTAACACAGTGAAAAAGTATTGAACATTCTTACTGAAATGTAATACTTCATACAAAAACCTTTGTAGCAGATTACAGCTTCAAGCCTCCTCCAGTATGGAGAAACTAGTCACCTGTACTACTTAGGTATGATTTTGACCAATTCTTCCGCACACTCTTCAAATCTTAAAGGTTCTGTGGGCTCTTTTTATCAGCTCTGAGTTTTAGTTCCTTCAAAACTTTTCTATTGGATTCAGGTCAGGTAATTGGAGGGCCGTTCTAGCAGCTTTATTTTCTTTCTCTGAAACCAACTAAGAGTTTACTTAACAGTGCTTTTGGGATTATTGTCTTGCTTAAATGTCCGCCCTTGTTTCATCTTCATGGTCCTGGTAGATCACAGCAGATTTTTTTTAAGAATGTCTAGGTACATTTGTTAATTCATTCTTCCTTTAATTACATGAAGTGTACAGAAACATGTACGCAGATAAGTACATATACAAGCATATGTACATATACATATTTGAATACAAAGTCACAAACATACAAATACACAAATAAATATATACACAAGTTATATACACTGACATACATACTGTAGATATACACATCATACATGCACATACACAAACACATTACACATATTTTTAATATGGGGAAGCTGGCAACAAGCCTTGCTAACCTCCCACTGGCTTGTTTCCCATCCAGCTCCTCCCAGGCATGTGGCTGTGTAGGCTGTGCTCATTGATAGACGTCACTTTAATATGGCCACGCACAATGCACTGTGCAGCCATTTCAGCTATTAGTGACATGGCCTGATGGCACTGCCCCTTTAGTTCTATTTGTGTGCCAGCCCGGCAGCGTCAAAGCTAGCAGACAATACCACACATTTTACACTGAGACTGCTGTATATACGTCACAGGAGACATGAGGGCTACAGTATACATATCATAGGAAGGGCTGGGGGCATAGACAGCCCCGGGGAAACTGGAGAGCATAGGCATCACTGGGAGCATATACATTACTGGGGGGCATAGAAATTACTGAGGGGCATAGACATTACTCAGGAGCATAGACATCACTGAGGGCATTGACATTATTGGGGAGACTGAGGGGCACAAAACATCCCTGAGAGCATAGACATTACTGGGGGGCATAGAGATTAATGAGGAGCATAGACATTACTGGGAAGGAATAGACATTACTGGGGCATACTCATTACTGGGTGGCATAGACATCATTGGGGCATAGACATTACTGGGGGCATGCACATTACTAGGGGTCATAGATATTACTGGGGCAATGCACATTACCGGGAGGGCATACACATTACTGGGGGGCAGGGGAATACACATTACTGGGTGCATATACAGTTAGGTCCAGAAATATTTGGACAGTGACACAAGTTTTGTTATTTTAGCTGTTTACAAAAACATGTTCAGAAATACAATTATATATATAATATGGGCTGAAAGTGCACACTCCCAGCTGCAATATGACAGTTTTCACATCCAAATCGGAGAAAGGGTTTAGGAATCATAGCTCTGTAATGCATAGCCTCCTCTTTTTCAAGGGACCAGAAGTAATTGGACAAGGGACTCTAAGGGCTGCAATTAACTCTGAAGGTGTCTTCCTCGTTAACCTGTAATCAATGAAGTACTTAAAAGGTCTGGGGTTGATTACAGGTGTGTGGTTTTGCATTTGGAAGCTGTTGCTGTGACCGGACAACATGTGGTCTAAGGAACTCTCAATTGAGGTGAAGCAGAACATCCTGAGGCTGAAAAAAAAGAAAAAATCCATCAGAGAGATAGCAGACATGCTTGGAGTAGCAACATCAACAGTCGGGTACATTCTGAGAAAAAAGGAATTGACTGGTGAGCTTGAGAACTCAAAAAGGCCTGGGCGTCCACGGATGACAACAGTGGTGGATGATCGCCGCATACTTTCTTTGGTGAAGAAGAACCCGTTCACAACATCAACTGAAGTCCAGAACACTCTCAGTGAAGTAGGTGTATCTGTCTCTAAGTCAACAGTAAAGAGAAGACTCCATGAAAGTAAATACAAAGGGTTCACATCTAGATGCAAACCATTCATCAATTCCAAAAATAGACAGGCCAGAGTTAAATTTGCTGAAAAACACCTCATGAAGCCAGCTCAGTTCTGGAAAAGTATTCTATGGACAGATGAGACAAAGATCAACCTGTACCAGAATGATGGGAAGAAAAAAGTTTGGAGAACAAAGGGAATGGCACATGATCCAAGGCACACCACATCCTCTGTAAAACATGGTGGAGGCAACGTGATGGCATGGGCATGCATGGCTTTAATGGCACTGGGTCACTTGTGTTTATTGATGACATAACAGCAGACAAGAGTAGCCGGATGAATTCTGAAGTGTACTGGGATATACTTTCAGCCCAGATTCAGCCAAATGCCGCAAAGTTGATCGGACGGCGCTTCATAGTACAGATGGACAATGACCCAAAGCATACAGCCAAAGCTACCCAGGAGTTCATGAGTGCAAAAAAGTGGAACATTCTGCAATGGCCAAGTCAATCACCAGATCTTAACCCAATTGAGCATGCATTTCACTTGCTCAAATCCAGACTTAAGACGGAAAGACCCACAAACAAGCAAGACCTGAAGGCTGCAGTTGTAAAGGCCTGGCAAAGCATTAAGAAGGAGGAAACCCAGCGTTTGGTGATGTCCATGGGTTCCAGACTTAAGGCAGTGATTGCCTCCAAAGGATTCACAACAAAATATTGAAAATAAAAATATTTTGTTTGGGTTTGGTTTATTTGTCCAATTACTTTTGACCTCCTAAAATGTGGAGTGTTTGTAAAGAAATGTGTACAATTCCTACAATTTCTATCAGATATTTTTGTTCAAACCTTCAAATTAAACGTTACAATCTGCACTTGAATTCTGTTGTAGAGGTTTCATTTCAAATCCAATGTGGTGGCATGCAGAGCCCAACTCGCGAAAATTGTGTCACTGTCCAAATATTTCTGGACCTAACTGTACATTACTGCAGGGGGCATAGACATTACTGAGGGGCATGCACTGTACTGTGGGGCATACAGGTTACTGCGGGGGTATACACATTACTGGTGATTCATGTTACAGGTGGCCATAGACATTACTTGGTGGCTATACCCGATACTGGGGGGCATATACATTACTGGGGGACATACACATAGCTGTGGGGAATAGCCATACCTAGAGGTCATGCACATTACTGGGGGAAATATACATTACTGGGGAGCATACATATTAATGGGGGCGTAGACATTACTGGGGGCGCATACACATTACTGTGGGGGCATACACATTACTGGGGATTCATACACATTACTGAAGAGTCATGTATGCTTCTTGGGGCATACACGTTGCTGGGGGGCATACAAATTGCTGGGGGCATACATATTACTGGGGAAATGGACATTACTGAGGGTGCAAACACATTGGTTGGGGCATACACATTACTGGGGGACCATACATATTACTGAGGGCTCATACACATTACTTGGGGGTATACACATTACTGAGGGAAATAGACATTATTAGGGAACATAGACATTAGTGGGGGGCTTACACATAACTGTGGGGCATACTCGTTATTGGGGTCATACACATTGCTGGGGGGCATACATGTTGCTGGGGGAATGTGCATTGGTGGAGAGGGCACACACATTGCTGGGAGCAATACACATTACTGGGGGGCAAACACAATGCTGGGGGGCATCAACGTTGCTAAGGGAGCATATCAGTCCTCAAGAATTTGCCTGAGAGCTGCAGAAAAGTTTACCACTCCTGCCAACGGTGACTGAGCCTCCTCATTTGTCCAGGGCCCTGGCAGGGGGATGACTGTGGTGACTAAAGCCATGATTGGGGTTTTGCATGATGAACGTGCTTACAGTCGTGAATGTTGAGTGCATTGCTTATTGTTTTCTTGGCTCTTGGACAACTCTTCTGATAATCCTTTTCACTCCATTGTCTGATATTTTGCTGGGAACATCTGGTCTTGGCCAGTTTATGCTAAAATGTTTTTTCCACTTCCGGATTATGGTTCCAACAGTGCTCAACTGGAACCTTCAGTAGTTTAGAATTTCTTCTGTAACCAATGTCTTCAGTATATTTTGCAACACTAAGGTTACAAAGGTCTTGACACATCTCACCGGTTATATTCATCATGAGATGTTTCTTTTGTGGCACCTTGGTAATGAGACAAATTTTTATAAGCCATCATTTGAACCAGCTTATATTATTTTTCACTAAGTGGCAGGACTGCTATCTAATTACTCATAGATTTCAGCTGGTATTGACTTTATAGGGCTCTTTGCACCTCTATTTCTTTATGTGATTAATACTCTTTGCCTGTGTCATTTCTCATTATGAGACATAAGTAAATGTGTGATTTAGGGACATCATTTTTTTTATTTTCTTGCCTGTGTAGATTAGATAGGTTGTTACCGACATCTAGTGAGAAATTCATGTCAATAGCACCTTTAGAATTATATTTACTTAAAAACTTGGTGACATGTCTAAACTTATTTCACCAGCTGCATATATATATATATATATATATATATATATATATATATATATATATATTTATATATATATATATATATATATATATATATATATACATATAACATGTTTCCTCGAAAATAAGACAGGGTCATATATTATTTTTTGCTCAAAAAGATGTGCTATGGATTATTTTCAGTGGATGACTTCTATTTTCTCATGAACAACAATCCTCAATTATTCTTGAGCAAAAAAAAAAAAAAATTATATATTCAAATATAATCATTTCATCACATTCTGGAATATCAACATTTTGTGTTAATCCAACTATTTGTGGTGGCTACATACCATATCTACAAAGGTTTAAATTACCTGCTTAAATGTATTATTCTCTTTGTACTGCTAACTTTATCCCCAAAAGAAAGCAGACACCCCCTAAAATAATCGCACTTACCGGACCCCAAACAATTAAGACCGCTTTACACCCTGCGACATCGCTAGCGTGAAAGCACCCGCCCCCGTCAGTTGTGCGTCACGGGCAAATCTCTGACCATGGTGCACAACATCGCTAGGACCCGTCACACTATACTTACCTGCCTAGCAACGTCGCTGTGGCCGGTGAACCGCCTCCTTTCTAAGGGGGCGGTTCATGCGTCGTCACAGCGACGTCACACGGCAGCCGTTAAATAGAAGTGGAGGGCCGGAGAGCAGTCGAAAGAAAGTGACGCCCACCTCATTGCCGGAGGATGCAAGTACAGTGCTGTTCCTCGTTCCTGGGGTGTCACACGTAGCGATGTGTGCTTCCTCAGGAACGACGAACAACCTGCCTCCTGCACCAGCAACGATATTTGGGATTAGAACAACGTGTCAACGATCAACGATTAGGTGAGTAATTTTGATCGTTAGCGGTCGTTCGTACATTTCACATACAACGACATCGCTAACGAGGCCAGATGTGCATCACGAATTCCGTGACCCCCAACGACATTTTGTTAGCGATGTCATTGCGTGTAAAGCCCCCTTTAGAGTTGGCAAGTAAATGGGCTGTCACATACAAATGTACGTCACTGTCTGGTCCCCCTGAGTTCTACAGCGGCTGGCTCCCCCCTGTGACTGGAAGCAGTACCACTCGCGTGCTGCGCAGGTGGAACGGCAAGGGCCTGACAGCAATGCAGATCCTTGTGGGAGAACCCATACACCATCTACACTTGCCAACTGTCATTGTTTGGGGTCCTGTGAGTGTGATTTTTTTTTTTTCTTTTTGGGGGGGAAGGGGTATCAGCTTTCTTTTAGGGATGTGTGCTTTCTTTGATGAAGAGTCCTGCTGTATTCTTTAAGTTTTTTTGGACACTCCTCTATAGAACCGCAATTCCAAAAGGCGCAAGAAAATTCTACTAGGACTAATTTTCGGGGTAGGTCTTATTTTCAGGGAAACATGGTATATGTAGTATGTACACATACATACAGTATACAGTACAGACCAAAAATTTGGACACACCTCATTCAAAGAGTTTTCTTTATTTTCATGACTCTGGATTAACACATGTGGAATGAAATACTTAACAAAAATGTGTGAAACAACTGAAAACATGTCTTATATTCTAGGTTCTTCAAAGTAGCTACTTTTTGCTTTGATTACTGCTTTGCACACTCTTGGCATTCTCTTGATGAGCTTCAAGAGGAAGTCACCGGAAATGGTTTTCACTTCACAGGTGTGCCCTGTCAGGTTTAGTAAGTGGGATTTCTTGCCTTATTAATGGGGTTGGGACCATCAGTTGTGTTGTGCAGAAGTCTGGGGGACACACATCTGACAGTCCTGCTGAATAGGCTGTTAGCTGCTTTTTTATTGCCATAATTCAAATTCTAAGTAAAGAAAAACGACTGGCCATCATTACTTTAAGAAATGAAGGTCAGTCAATCCGAAAAATTGGGAAAACTTTCAACGTATCCCCAAGTGCAGTGGCAAAAACCATCAAATGCTACAAAGAAACTGGCTCACATGAGGACCGCCCCAGGAAAAGAAGACCAAGAGTCACCTCTGCTGCGGAGGATAAGTTTATCCGAGTCACCAGCCTCAGAAATCGCAGGTTAACAGCAGCTCAGATTAGAGATCAGGTCAATGCCACACAGAGTTCTAGCAGCAGACACATCTCTAGAACAACTGTTAAGAGGAGATTTTGTGCTGCAGGCCTTCATGGTAAAATAGCTGCTAGTAAACCACTGCTAAGGACAGGAAACAAGCAGAAGAGACTTGTTTGGGCTAAAGAACACAAGGAATGGACATTATACCAGTGGAAATCTGTGCTTTGGTCTGATGATTCCAAATTTGAGATCATTGGATCCAACCACCATGTCTTTGTAGAAAAGGTGAACGGATAAACTCTTCATGGCTGGTTCCCACCGTAAAGCATGGAGGAGGAGGTGTGATGATGTGGGGGTGCTTTGCTGGTGACACTGTTGGGGATTTATTCAAAATTGAAGGCATATTGAACCAGCATGTCTACCACAGCATCTTGCAGCGGCATGCTATTCCATCCGGTTTGCGTTTAGTTGGACCATCATTTATATTTCAACAGGACAATGACCCCAAACACACCTCCAGGCTGTGTAAGGGCTATTTGACTAAGAAGAACAGTGATGGGGTGCTACGTCAGATGACCTGGTCTCCACAGTCACCAGACCTGAACCCAATCGAGATGGTTTGGGGTGAGCTGGACTGCAGAGTGAAGGCAAAAGGGCCAACAAGTGCTAAGCATCTCTGGGAACTCCTTCAAGACTGCTGGAAAACGATTTTCCGGCGACTACCTCTTGAAGCTCATCAAGAGAATGCCAAGAGTGTGCAAAGTAGTAATGAAAGCAAAAGGTGGCTACTTTGAAGAACCTAGAATATAAGACATATTTTCAGTTGTTTCACACTTTTTTAAGTATTTCATTCTACATGTGTTAATTCACAGTTTTGATGCCTTGAATGTGAATCTACAATTTTCAGAGTCCTGAAAATAAAGAAAACTCTTTGAATGAGAATATATATATATATATATATATATATATATATATATATATATATATATATTTAAAGACAAATATAATATAAGCTTCAAATTGTAACAAGGGAAGTATCAAGTCTAGGGATAATGTTGCAGTCTTGAGGAATGAAGACCAAAGACCAAAGAGGATGCAAAGTAATGTCGCACACATTGTTTAGAAGCACAGAATGCTTCCAGGTACCTGAATTAGCTAAGTGACCTTTATCTTGAATGTCTTAATCGCTTCCACACAGAGGACTACAGTGGAAACTTGAGGCTGTTCCTATTTACATCTGCTGATACAACAACCAGTAGTGTGTACAGTATCTTCTGGAGTTTACAGGCTTTTCCTGCTATGGTTGATGATAGGATTCTCCATAATCTGGTAAGTTTGCATGGGATCGTATTAAATGAATATTAGCACTGTCAATGAGTAATAATTATACATTTTTGCTTTAATATATTGACTAGTTATATCCTGTAAAACATACAATGACTGCTTAATCGACTTATGCCATTAACTAGAGTATTGTGATTATGGTGTTCTTCTACTAGTTATGTATAAAACAATTGAATTACAATATTTCAGCTCCACGGAATTACATCTCTGAATTGAACAGCATTTGTTGTTATGTTAAAGGGAACCTGTCAGCAGAAATTTCGCCCAAAACCTAAAAGATTCCCCCTAAGCAGCTCCTGGGCTGCATTCTAGAAAGGTCCCTGTTATTATTGTGACCCATGTGAGACCAAAATAAAGACTTTATAAAGTGGTACCTTTTTGTATTCAGATACTGTAAATGTGACACAGTGGCGGGCTTTCTGGCGTCCGTTATTCTGCCTCCTGGTCCTGTATGCCGCCCCCATCGCTCCTTTCCATAGCTGATGCACCGCCCACTGCTCCAGCCATCCCCGCGCATGCCCAGTGCCAGTCTCACGGGACTGAGCAGTGTGACCGCTGGTGACGTGTGCGCAGGCAAGTGATTATGGGCGGGGCTGTGATTGTTATCAGCAAGTACCCGCCCATAATCTCGTGAGCGCGCAAACCTCACCAGCGGTCACACTGTGCTCAGGGTAGTGCTAGACTGTATGGGCTGATTCCAGGGATGACGTCCCTTTTGTCACGTGATAGTATTTTGAACACGCCCCTATCACGTGACAAAAGGGACGTCATCCCTGGAAGCAGCCCATACAGTCTAGCACTACCCTGAGCACAGTGTGACCGCTGGTGAGGTTTGCGCGCTCACGAGATTATGGGCGGGTACTTGCTGATAACAATCACAGCCCCGCCCATAATCACTTGTCTGCGCACACGTCACCAGCGGTCACACTGCTCAGTCCCGTGAGACTGGCACTGGGCATGCGCGGGGATGGCTGGAGCAGTGGGCGGTGCATCAGCTATGGAAAGGAGCGATGGGGGGCGGCATACAGGAATAACGGATGCCAGAAAGCCCACCCCCGTGTCACATTTACAGTATCTGAATACAAAAAGGTACCACTTTATAAAGTCTTTATTTTGGTCTCACATGGGTCACAATAATAACAGGGACCTTTCTAGAATGCAGCCCAGGAGCTGCAGAGGGGGAATCTTTTAGGTTTTGGGCGAAATTTCTGCTGACAGGTTCCCTTGAAAGCAATATATTGTACATGTATAGAATATTGTTATATATGAATGTACATTACACTGAAAGCTGTAAGGTAGCACAGTATCAAAAATACAAAAAATCAGGGGAACAACAATATCAACATTAAGAAAAATAGATAAAAATAGATCCAGCAATATACCTAACACCCTTCATTGCCATCTGTGCTCGGATAACTGGATCTTGATACTGCCTTCTGTTTTTTAAATATATTTATATTTTATACTAAATAAAATTCATAAAAATTTTTTAGATGTATTTCTCCCCCTTTTTTCCCTGTGCACTCACAACATATCTAGATCCATCTAAACTCTCCCCATAAGGTAGCGCGGTAGTATTTATCTATTTTTGTTAGTGTTTTCTACTAAAGACAGGGGATACGCGGACCCTGTCCACTACCAGCGCCTTCCTATCAACAACACTGCCCTCGAGCTGTCGTTAAAGAGTACTTCCTATGAAAAGACCAGCGGGGTGCTATTTTCAATTCCCTTTCAACAGTACATTCATACTTCTTTGTCGCCCTACACCTGCCTGGCCTGTCTGTTTCTCGAGCGCTAGTGTCCAAGTCATTTATTTTTCAATATCAACATTAGTCTGTGGCAAGACACTTTTAAAACTCAAAGCACGTGAATACACCTTCGAACAATTTATATGGAGATGGAGTTTGTGGTAATCGTTGATACACATCACATATCGTATGTGTAAGACTTTGGTTCTGTTGCAACATTTGGATACGTATGTATTGCAGTATAATTGCAGGACTACCTCAACTGTAATTTTCATGTGTTCCAGTGAGAAAAGTAGTATCAACCCATGTGTGATGGCACCTGAAGTTTGAAAGGCCACATAATCTTTATAATGCTAAACATGTTGCGGACATGATTGTGTCCAGCATATTGAAGAGTAACCGTAGTTTTAATTTTTATTTCATAAATTAATAGTACACATGAAAATAAGCAACTTTGTAATGTTTCTTATCTGACAAATTTCCTTCTTTCTCTGCCTTAATGCAGGATGAAGTATGCGGTTGTAGCGGTCTTTCGAGAGTAAATGCAGAACTAACAATGTACAGTAGTTTTCCAATAGGATTTATTAAAAACTCAATCCAACCAATAGTTCATCAAGGCCAATAGAGGTCTATGTTAGGTAGGTATATAATTTATATACCCGAAGAAGGCTGACGATGCTCAGCCAAAACGCGGGGTATTTTAATATTAATGTGTTTTAACCTCCATTGGCCTTGATCAACTATTGGTTTGATTGCGTTTTTAATAACTCATATTGGAAAACTACAGTGTTAGTTTTGAATTCACTTCTGCAAGAGTGCTACAACCGGAAACTTTATCCTGTATTAAGGCAGAGAAAGAAGCAAATTTGTCAGATAAGCAACATTACAACTCCCACACTGACACTGTTAAAGTGATGTTGGCGTTAGGTCTCCCTTATGTGCAACACTTTCAGTCAGCAGTCACTAATGGGCTGTTTTGCTTATACTTCCCTTGGACAAACCTCGGACATCCCAATGATGATGTGTGAGAGCAGTAATACATTGGCGGCCACTGATTGCAGATGTCACATAGCAGAAAAATCTTGGGAGACTTGGTGCTGGTATCGAGAGAACATCGCCAGCGTAGAACATTTGTCGTGTTGTCCAAGTAGTGGACATTGCATTTAACGAGGAGATTAATGTAATAATTGCCATATCAGAATTTTCCTTCATGTTCTTTTGTGAATTTTCTATGTTTAATACACTTTAACTTCTTTAACATGTACTCCCACTTACCAAATTCATGCACAAGTTGTGCCAATTTTCTCTTATTCTAAGTTGTTAATCACTTTATTCTCCATAGTAACTACACAGGTTTGTTTGGCATTTCTTTTAAAAAAACACCTTAATAGCTGCAAATATGATAAAATAAAAAGTAATAATTAGTGATGAGTGAGTACCAAAAAGCTCGGGTGCTCGAGGCTCGGGCCGAGCATCCCAAGATACTCGTGTACTCGGGCCGAGCACCGAACCCAATGTTATCCTATGGGAGACCCGAGTATTTTTATGAAATGACCCCTCGACAGCATGTAGAAACCCTAAAAATGTCACAAAAGTCTCAGAAGAGTGCTCAAATGACATGGCAACAGCATGGGGAAGACCCCTTGAAGCATTTATCACTCAAAAGTCACAGCTGTGAACAATTTTGTCCGAGTTTTACACCATTTTTACGGACTCACCAGAAAACCTTCCAAAATGACACCAAAATGAATTTTCATGGCGGAAATGTTAAGGGCACATAACCAATAGTGAGATAGAGCTGGTGTATGTTACTTTTGGAGATTACATGAAAGATTTTACGTGAAAACATTGTGTGGCACTCCGATGTTCCTCAGAAGAGACGTACATGAAGGCCTCTTGAGTCTAATGTGCCCATTTGAGGAAGTGAGTCTTTGTAGTATTTTCCTTTGCCAGGGCAGTCCAAAATTGTGAGGTTCACCAATGCCCCTGCATACAGACGTGCATGATGGCCTGTAAACCTGAAGTGCCCATTGTAAGGAAGTGGGTCTATTGTAGTATAGCCCTTTGGCAGGGCAGCCAAAAATTGGGAAGCTCCACATTTTCCCTGGATAGAGACGTGCATGAGGGCCTGTAAACCTGAAGTGCCCATTGTAAGGAAGTGGGTCTATTGTAGTATAGCCCTTTGGCAGGGCAGCCAAAAATTGGGAAGCTCCACATTGTCCCTGGATAGAGACGTGCATGAGGGCCTGTAAACCTGAAGTGCCCATTGTAAGGAAATGGGTCTATTGTAGTATAGCCCTTTGGCAGGGCAGCCAAAAATTGGGAGGCTCCACATTGTCCCTGGATAGAGACGTGCATGAGGGCCTCAAAACATTGTTCCCATTGCAAAGGAGCGGGTCTCTTGTCGTTGTAATACCCATTCTGAAAGAATGGGCGAAAAAATTTACCACTGGGGGTATACCTGAAACAACGGCCTAACTATTGTAACGGCCATCATGGTGGCGCATGAGGAGAAGGAGGAGCAGTCCAGCGATTAGCCAAAACTTTAAATTCCGCTCTCATTTGCTGGTGGTGTGGTGAAGTCTGGCCCAATCCAACCCTTGTTCATCTTGATCAGAGTCAGCCTGTCAGCATTTTCAGTTGACAGGCAGGTGCGTTTATCTGTAATGATTCCACCTGCGGCACTAAAAACACGCTCTGACAAAACGCTAGCGGCAGGGCAGGCCAGGACTTCCAAGGCGTAGAGAGCCAATTCATGCCACGTGTCCAGCTTGGATACCCAATAATTGTAAGGCACAGAGGAATGTCGGAGTACAGTTGTTCGATCTGCAAGTTACTCCTTGAGCATGTGGGCAAACTTAGGATTTCTTGTGGCACTACCCCGCACCTCAGGGGCTGTGGTACGTGAGGGGCTGAGAATACTGCCCCACATCTTAAAGACTGTTCCCCTACCTCTGGCGGATTGGACTTGTGCCCCTCTCGGCTGTACGCCTTGGTTGTCCACTGATTCCTGACCTATGCCGCTAGCGTTTTGTGAGGGGAATGCTTTGCCTACTTCCATGACTTTGGCCTTCCAGAACTGCTGCATTTTGGCTGACCTCTCCGCCTCAGGAATAAGAGACATAAAGTTCTCCTTGTAGCGTGGGTCTAACAGTGTTACCAACCAGTAATGATTGTCGGCCAAGATGTTCTTAACTTGAGGGTCACGAGACAGGCAGCTTACCATAAAGTCAGCCATGTGCGCCAGACTCTTAACAGCCATCTCTTCAGTATCCTGACCAACACGATGACTGAACATGCTGTCCTCCTCCTCCTCCTTCTCCTCCTCCTCCTGTCCTCTGGCCAGCCACACTGAACCGAGGATATGACTGGTGTGCATGTCATATCCTCAATTTGGCCGGAGAGTTGCTCCATGTCTTCATCCTCCTCCTCGTCATAGTCCTCCACTGCACGTTGTGATGAGACGAGGCTGGGCTGTGTGTTATCACCCACACCCACTACTGTTTCTTGCTCCAACTCATCACGCTGCGCCTGCAGTGCATCATGTTTGTTTTTGAGCAGAGACCATTTTAGAAGGCAGAGAAGCGGTATGGTGAAGCTAATAATGGCGTCATCACCGCTCACCATCTTGGTGGAGTCCTCAAAGTTTTGGAGGATGGTACATAGGTCGGACATCCATCTCCACTCCTCAGGTGTTATGTGTGGAGTTTGACCCATTTCCCGACGGCTTAGATGATGCAGGTACTCAACAACTGCCCTCTTCTGCTCACATATCCTGACCAACATGTGCAGAGTTGAATTCCAATGCGTGGGGACATCACACACCAGTCTGTGAGCCGGAAGATGCAAACGGCGCTGAAAGCTGGCAAGGCCGGCTGAAGCAGTAGGTGACTTTCGAAAATGTGCAGACAGGCGGCAAACTTTTACCAGCAGATCAGACAGCTCTGGGTATGACTTTAGAAACCGCTGAACCACGAGGTTGAGCACATGGGCCGCGCATGGAACATGTGTCAGCTGGCCTCGCCTCAAAGCCGCCACCAGGTTCCGGCCATTGTCACACATGACCTTTCCTGGCTTTCGGTTCAGAGGTGTGAGCCAGTGATCTGCCTGCTGCTTCAGAGCTGTCCACACCTCTTCTGCATTGTTGGGTTTGTCACCTATGCAGATTAGCTTTAGCACAGCCTGTTGCCGCTTCGCTGAGGCAGTGCTGCAGTGCTTCCAGCTTGGGACTGGTGTGGAGGGTAAAGTGGATGAGGATGCGCAGGAGGAGGAGGAGACTGAGGAGCATGACATTCCGGAGCTGTAGAGTGTGGGTGAACCCCTGACTGAGGTAGGGCCTGTAAACCTTGGTGTGGGAAGGACGTGTTCCGTCCCTCGCTGAGACTGGGTCCCAGCTTCCACAATATTAACCCAGTGGGCCGTCAACGAGATGTAGCGGCCTTGCCCACAAGCACTTGTCCACGTGTCTGTGGTTAGGTGGACTTTGGCTGAAACAGCGTTGTTCAGGGCACGTGTGATGTTTTGTGTCACGTGGTTATGCAATGCGGGGACAGCACACCGGGAGAAATAGTGGCGGCTTGGGACCGAGTAACGTGGGACAGCTGCCGCCATCAGGTCGCGGAATGCTTCTGTCTCCACCAGCCTAAAAGGCAACATTTCCAGCGCAAGCAGTCGCGAAATGTTAGCATTTAGAACTGTGGCATATGGGGCGTTGGCAGTGTATTTGCGCCTGCGTTCAAAGGTTTGCTGAATGGATAACTGAACGCTGCGCTGGGACAAGGACGTGCTTGATGATGGTGTTATTTCTGCGTGGGCAACGGCAGGTGCAGGGCCGGAGGAGGCTTGTTCGCGGGCAGCATGGACAGGGGATTGGCTCGCATGCACAACAAGCGAAGATGTAGCAGTGATATCAGCAAGCACTGCTCTTCGACTCTGTTGTACATCCCACAAAGTCGGGTGCTTGGCTGACATGTGCCTGATCATACTGGTGGTTGTCAGGCTGCTAGTTTTGGTACCCCTGCTGATGCTGGCATGGCAGGTGTTGCAAATGGCCTTTTTAGAATCATCTGGAGCCAACATAAAAAACTGCCAGACTCGGGATGACCTAACATTTGAACAAGCATACCGAAAAACATTGAAGCACACAATGAAAAATGCCACTTGCTAACTTGAAAGTGTGAATAATGAAATGCATACCTGCCATGAGTATTAGGAAAAAGGAGATATTTAGCAATCGCATTGATCAATGTAACTGAGCCCCAAAACCTCGTCAAGGTATATCTCTATATTGGGGTCCCTAGCTCTATGACCCTAACTGTGTGTCATCTCATTGCAATTAAAAACTGCTGTGTGTGTAGAGGGGTAACCAAGGACTTTCTTATATAGGAGATAGAAAAAACATGGCTGAAAGGAGCGGAGCTGTGTTCACATTCAGAAAAAAAACTTCATAATATTAAATAGGATAACTGAAGTGAGCACTAATATATATTATGAGTGCAAGCCAAAAAAATACATAGTACATGAGGATAAGGCTGCACATCAAAGTTAGATAATAGTATAATACTATACTAGTCAAGGGATATCTCTATATTGGGGTCCATAGCTCTATGACCCTAACTGTGCGTCATCTCATTGCAATTAATATAGAGATATACCTTGACGAGGTTTTGGCGCTCAGTTGCATTGATCAATGCGATTGCTAAATATCTCCTTTTTCCTAATACTCATGGCAGGTATGCATTTCATTATTCACACTTTCAAGTTAGCAAGTGGCATTTTTCATTGTGTGCTTCAATGTTTTTCGGTATGCTTATAACATTATACTATTATCTAACTTTGATGTGCAGCCTTATCCTCATGTACTATGTATTTTTTTGGCTTGCACTCATAATATATATTAGTGCTCACTTCAGTTATCATATTTAATACTAACATTTGTACAGGCACCTTGTGTCGTGTTGTTGTTCCGGGGAACGGTTGCCTGACTTCTGCCTGGGACCACCACCCTGCTTCTTACTGCCTGTTGGGATGCTACACCTCCCTCCCCCTGTGCACTGCTGTCCTCGCTCTGCATATCCTCCTGCCAGGTTGGGTCAGTTACTGGATTATCCACCACGTCGTCTTCCTCTTCCACACTCTGCTCCTCCTCCTGACTTCCTGACAATTGTGTCTCATCATTGTCCACCCCTTGTTGAGACACGTTGCCAACTTCATGAGAATGTGGCTGCTCAAATATTTGGGCATCTGTACATACGATCTCGTCATGACCCACTTCAACAGGAGCTGGCGAGAGGCCAGAATGTGCGAATGGAAACGTGAACAGCTCTTCCGACTGTCCAAGTGTGGGATCAGTAATGTCCGTGGACGTGTTCTCGGCCTGGTGGTAGGAAGGAGGATCAGGTTCTGAAATGTGTGGTGCAGTATCACGGCTACTGACACTTGACCATGTGGAAGACAGAGTGTTTGTGGTGGTGCCAATCTGACTGGAAGCATTATCCGCTATCCAACTAACAACCTGTTGACACTGGTCTTGGTTCAAGAGCGGTGTACTGCTGCGGTCCCCAAGAATTTGGGACAGGACGTGCGAGCGAGTAGATGTGGCCCTTTGTTGTGGCGAAATTAGAGCTTGCACACGACCTCGGTCTCTGCCTGCACCACCATCACGTCCACTTCCTTGTTCGTTGCCAATGCCCTTGCGCATTTTGCAATGCTGTGCTGACGTGTATTCACTAGACTTGTGCATTATATCCAAGTTTGTGCAAAACGCACACAAGTGCACCTGAAGGCTGCCACCGACAGGCACACACGTGCGGTTTTTAAATGCAAGCACGGACGCACTAAGAACCTAACAGGTTTTTAGGAGCGACAATTACTGAGAAGTTTGACACAATCAGACACTGCTGATGTGTATTATTCACTAGACTTCAAACGGAACCTGAAAACTCATCTGTTCAGAAATGCCTATAATCTTCAATGACCCCGCCGCCCACCACCGTGCGGAGCTGCCGCCCCACCACCGTGCGGAGCTGCCGCCCTACCACCGTGCGGAGCTGCCGCCCCACTACCGTGCGGAGCTGCCGCCCGACCCCCCACCCCACCTACTGTCTCCTCCCCAAAATCCTATAGAATGTAAGCCCGCAAGGGCAGGGCCCTCTTCCCTCTGTACTAGTCTGTCTATTGTAACTTGTATATGTGTTCTGTATGTAACCCCCTTCTCATGTACAGCACCATGGAATCAATGGTGCTCTATAAATAAATAATAATAATAATAATAGACTTGTGCGTTATATCCAAGTTTGTGCAAAACGCACACAAGTGCACCTGTACGCTGCCACTAACAGGCACACACGTGCGGTTTTTAAATGCAAGCACGGACGCACTAAGAACCTAACAGGTTTTTAGGAGCGACAATTACTGAGAAGTTTGACACTATCAGACACTGCTGACGTGTATTATTCACTAGACTTGTGCATTATATACTAGTTTGTGCAAAACGTGCACCTGTACGCTGCCACCGACAGGCACACACGTGCGGTTTTTAAATGCAAGCACGGACTCACTAAGAACCTAACAAGTTTTTAGGAGCGACAATTACTGAGAAGTTGTACACTATCAGACACTGCTGACGTGTATTATTCACTAGACTTGTGCATTATATACTAGTTTGTGCAAAACGTGCACCTGTACGCTGCCACCGACAGGCACACACGTGCAGTTTTTAAATGCAAGCACGGACTCACTAAGAACCTAACAGGTTTTTAGGAGCGACAATTACTGAGAAGTTTGACACAATCAGACACTGCTGACGTGTATTATTCACTAGACTTCAAACGGAACCTGAAAACTCATCTGTTCAGAAATGCCTATAATCTTCAATGACCCTGCCACCCCACCACCGTGCGGAGCTGCCGCCCCACCACCGTGCGGAGCTGCCGCCCCACCACCGTGCGGAGCTGCCGCCCCACTACCGTGCGGAGCTGCCGCCCGACCCCCACCCCACCTACTGTCTCCTCCCCAAAATCCTATAGAATGTAAGCCTGCAAGGGCAGGGCCCTCTTCCCTCTGTACTAGTCTGTCTATAGTTACTTGTATATGTGTTCTGTATGTAACCCCCTTCTCATGTACAGCACCATGGAATCAATGGCGCTCTATAAATAAATAATAATAATAATAATAGACTTGTGCGTTATATCCAAGTTTGTGCAAAACGCACACAAGTGCACCTGTACGCTGCCACCGACAGGCACACACGTGCGGTTTTTAAATGCAAGCACGGACGCACTAAGAACCTAACAGGTTTTTAGGAGCGACAATTACTGAGAAGTTTGACACTATCAGACACTGCTGACGTGTATTATTTACTAGACTTGTGCATTATATACTAGTTTGTGCAAAACGTGCACCTGTACGCTGCCACCGACAGGCACACACGTGCGGTTTTTAAATGCAAGCACGGACGCACTAAGAACCTAACAGGTTTTTAGGAGCGACAATTACTGAGAAGTTTGACACAATCAGACACTGCTGACGTGTATTATTCACTAGACTTCAAACGGAACCTGAAAACTCATCTGTTCAGAAATGCCTATAATCTTCAATGACCCCACCGCCCCACCACCGTGCAGAGCTGCCGCCCCACCACCGTGCGGAGCTGCCGGCCCACCACCGTGCGGAGCTGCCGCCCCACTACCGTGCGGAGCTGCCGCCCGACCCCCACCCCACCTACTGTCTCCTCCCCAAAATCCTATAGAATGTAAGCCTGCAAGGGCAGGGCCCTCTTCCCTCTGTACTAGTCTGTCTATTGTAACTTGTATATGTGTTCTGTATGTAACCCCCTTCTCATGTACAGCACCATGGAATCAATAGCGCTCTATAAATAAATAATAATAATAATAATAATAGACTTGTGCGTTATATCCAAGTTTGTGCAAAACGCACACAAGTGCACCTGTACGCTGCCACCGACAGGCACACACGTGCGGTTTTTAAATGCAAGCACGGACGCACTAAGAACCTAACAGCTTTTTAGGAGCGACAATTACTGAGAAGTCTGACACTATCAGGACTGTTTTAGACTGTGTACACCAGCCCCAAATATGATGAAGGCTGGTATACGGTCACCACTAGGAATGGCTATATACCCTGCCTGCCTGCCTGCCTGTATACAGCAACAATAGTCCTGAGAAGGACTCTTCTGGTCACTAGCCTGTATTCCGACCTGGCTATACCCTGCCTGCCCTGCCTGTATACAGCAACAATAGTCCTGAGAAGGACTCTTCTCCTGTACTCCGACCTGGCTATACCCTGCCTGCCTGTATACAACTACAGTAGTCCTGAGAAGGACTTCTGGTCACACTGTTTGCAGCCCTGCTACGGAAATAACTATAAAGGGCCGCAAACCTTTCCCTGAAGCAGCAACACTCTCCCTGCACTGACTGTCTGGATGGCTGTGTGCAGAGCACAGCGCGCCCGCCGGTATAAAGGCTCGGTCACGCTGTGCGGGCCGGCCAATCACTGCAATTCCACAACTAACAGGGCTGTGACATTGCAGTGGTCTGCCAGCCAATCCCTGCATGAGGGCTGGCTCTCAAAAGAGCACCAACATGCAGGGATGAAGACCACGAGTACAGCACGAGTATCGCGAGATTACTCTGTACCCGCCGAGTAGCCAGAGTACAGTGATACTCGTGTGAGTACCGAGTAGTGACAAGCGTACTCGCTCATCACTAGTAATAATAATTAACCTTTTAAATACCTTACTGCTCCAGTACTAACATTTTACTGGTCCTTTCTTGCTTTATTTGTATATCACCTACAGATACATCACTGCAGGCAGGTATGGCACAAAATCACTAATGGCAGTGATTGGCTGCAGCAGTCATATGGCTGCCAGAGATGAGCGAGTACTGTAATATTCATAATCGCTATACTCTTAAGGAGTACTTTGTTATACTCGCGTATTCACTCCAAATAGCGAGTGCAATGCAAATCAATGGGAAATGCGAGTCATTTTCTGCTGGACCCAGCAAAGAGGTCTGGGGACCTGAGGAAAAAGCTGAAATGGATGGGAAAATGATGAAACTGAATGGGGAGAGCCTGGAGAATTCTTTACCTCTCTCTCCACTCCACTCCCCACCCATGTAAGTATGCAGTGCAGCCAGCCAATCACAGTAATGCCACAAGCAAGATGGCTACAGCATTACTGTGATTGGTTAAGAAGCCCAGCTTGTTTAGTAGCTGCAAATCAGGCGCCAAACCGGCTGGGCGGGACATACGAATATAGTGAGGTGAGTACACAAAAACTCGCAATGTAACAAGTAACCCGAATATCATACTATCTATGCGAGTAGCGAATAGTAACAATTACACTCGTCCATCACTGCTTGTCATATCATGGAACCAGAAAAATAAACAAAAACTAGTAGTGGGAAATGTTGGGATTTTATCAGGTAAGTTATTTTTTTATTTTCAGTGCTTGTATGGACTTACACCCCTTTAGGGGAACACAATAAGGTTATTTTTTGAGCCAAAGCTATAAGTGGATGTAAGGGGAAAGAGAAGTATATAATATATGCTTCTTTTGTATATTTCATTCCTTTTTAATCCAGGTAACCATGTCTCTGATCTTCATCACTCTTTTACCCTCCCCCAAAAATGTTGAATTTTTAGGGCTGCTTCATCATTTGCATTTTTTAGGCAGTTTTCTTTTTTTTTGATATTTGAAATTTGTTGATATTTTTGTGCAAAGTTCTTCAAAATGGTACAAGTAGTTCATGAATTTTGTGCAAAGTCAAAATTATTCTTTATTTTTAACTTTTTTGTGATTTTATTAGAGAAAAAAATACATAAAATCACATAAAAGTTGCAATTGTTGCATTAGTCAAAAATATTCGAAACCCCACACAAAAAAACCTAGAAAACATACAAAAATGGCGAACACACATGAAGAAGATGTTAAAAAAAGATTCAAAATAAGGCTCAAATGAAAAACAGACAGAAAAGAACAAAAATCTGACACAAAAAGGCATAAATGCAATAAAGAATTGAGCCCATAGTCTTTCTTTTAGCATCCACATCTGGCTCTGGCACAAATCAACTGCCTCAAAAACTGTGTGTGTTTTCAGTCATAAAGTTTAGAACTTTTGGAAGTTTTTGACACATTGGAGACTTTAAGGCTATGTGCGCACACTGCGGATTTGCCGCGGATTTTACCACGGATTTGCAGCGGATTTTACCGCGGATTTGCCGCAGATTTGCTGCAGAAAATGTGTCTAACATTTCTGCAGTC
This sequence comes from Anomaloglossus baeobatrachus, assembly GCF_048569485.1. Lineage (NCBI taxonomy): Eukaryota > Metazoa > Chordata > Amphibia > Anura > Aromobatidae > Anomaloglossus > Anomaloglossus baeobatrachus. Next base: position 393,024,534 of record NC_134355.1, read on the forward strand.
AATCCCCAGCAAAACCTATGGGTAAAAAAAATGCGCACACTGCATTTTTTTATCCCTACGGATTTACCCGCGGATTTTCCGCTGCGGAAATAATGTTTATGTCACCGCAGGTACCTGTGGTTTTTGCCATAGATATTGGTAAAAATTCGCAGGGACCAACCTGCGGAAAAAACGCTGCAAATCCATGGCAAATCCGCACCAAACCGCGGCAAAACCGCATGTGGATTTTATTGCGATTTTGGTACTTTTTGTTACCACAGGTGCGAGATTTTTTAAGAGGGTCCGGATTTTCCTTGAGAAAAAGTCACTTTTTAGTGCACACATGGCCTAAGGCTCTGTAGACCTTCTGAGCTGTGGGTAGAAGCTCTACACTCTGGCATGAGTGCATACACTGGAGTGTTTAGGCCCATAGACTTTCCATTTAGCCCAAACACCACTGTGCACATGATCGTGCGGGAGTGGAGCTCTTCTACCCATTGATATGAGTAAACAGTGGATGTTTCAGGTCTTAGGCCACCACAGATTTACAGGGTGTTTAACATATCAAAATATTTAACCACAAAATGTTTAACATTTGCTACTGTTAAATTGATAGTTAGGAAAGCACAAATGTGTTAGAAAATTATTTTTATTAACATAATTTTTGAAACTGAATACATATACCAGGAAACACAACACAAATATAGTATTTATTGCATAAGATACAGAAAAATAACATGAGATATCAACAATGTGTACCCATTAATGTAGTCATTATCTGCTAATATCACACCATCCCACATTTCTACAACAAATTACAGAGGCTATATGAAAGATAACTATGACCTGCTACACTCATTTACATTTTCTCACCAATCACTACTCCTCTTCAATCTGTAAAGAAACCTGTCAGCTCAGATATATATAGGGTTAATCTGCAGGTTTATAGCACAAAGGTATGTGCACGTGAAAAATCTGCTGCAAATACTGAATTGGTGGCAAGAAAAATGCTGAGCAAGACATTTCTGCCACATTTTTTTCCAAATCATTTGAATGGGGGAAAAAAGGGTGCAAAAATGTTGGAAAAATGTAAATACTGCTGAAATGAAATTGCTTAAAATCTACAAGGAAAAAATAAGGTGCATGGCTATGAGATTTCAAAAATGTCATGCACTTTGCAGGTACAGTAAAAAGCATGAAAAACAAGAGTAAAATATGGCAAATTCACAAAGTGTCAAATTACTTCCATGGCTCGCTCACATGGGCATATAACATGGAGGGGTTCAATCCAATGTTTTATTGCATAGATGTTATACTAAGGAGTAGTGCCGACCAGTGATTTTTTTCTTATGTTGATTCTGCATAAGAAACAAAATCATAGCATGATGCAAGTAGCAGTGTATTTTGGACGGTGCACACCCAAACAAGTCTATGGTTGTGTGGAAATCTTTGAATGTCATCCGAGTGCAGTCCAATTTATTCCAACACAGACAATAGATGGAGAAATTGAGATCTCCCTCTTGTCCTCCCCCATGTTCTGATTATGGCATGTGAGATAATCAGATCACAGTTCTCACAATAGTCTCCCTGCATGTTGAGACCAGTGACAGCCTTTGGATTGGAGCCTCTCATCTGGCTCTCTTCATTTAAATGGGTTTCATTTCTCTTGGCACTGAAGTGGTTAATTGCCAGTTTTGGTATGGCAGCTTTTCCAAAGCAGTTCCTTGCTAAGTGACCAGCACACTCTTCATCTTTAAATAGTGGTATATCCCAGAATTCCCTGCTGAAGATACAAAGCCATTTGCATGCTGGCTGCCTTTGAGGAAGGTTCTGCAAGTCAAGTTACTGTGCTTAGGCTATATCCCTTTGCATATTAATTTTCCCCTTTTCTGTCTTTTCTTCCCTGGTGTGATGTTAGTGCAGCGGTGAGGTCTAGTGAACCCCACCTGCCCCTCACTAGTCAGGGCTACTATAGTGTATTCTGAGGGTTTCAAGTTCCTGTTCGGCAACAATTGTGGAGACTGTATAGGGACTAGTGAGGAGAGAAAGGACAGTTGCAGGTGAGGTTAGGAGGTGCCCACCTACCCCTCTCACTAGTTCAAGGGCCTCCAGTTGTTTTTGTATCCCTAGTGCCTTCCCTTTCGTGTAATTTTTGTTGTGCATCAGACATTTGGAGGCCTGAACGCACCTCGCCACGCTTGTTACACCCAGCGAGCAGGACAACAGTAGACTGTCACTCAGCTCACATTCTGATCAGAATTTGAGCCAACTGTCATTATCATAATCAGTCAGATTTTCTTGCACAAGGGAATATGTGCCCATAAAACCCCAGCCTAAGAAATATGTTTGGCCATCATACTGAAAACGTGACTCCTGCGAGAAAATAACTTTATTCCTCCTGGAGGCTGCCGGCTTTCAGTCAGGCAGGCATAGTAGCGTGGCTATGGTCACTGCTTACATCACAATGACCAGCAGTTGTAAGTGTGTCTGTCATTCAAAGTACCGAAGTGTCCTCGCAACCGCTGCTCACAGTGCCGTGAATTGTGACTGCAGCCACAATGGCTAACTGAAAGCTGGAGGCTGAGAGCCATGCATTCAATACCAGGGCTAGTACCTTTTTATCACTACTGACCTGTAGTTTAAACCTATATCTGTAGGTAAATAGCATTATCTTACAAAACAGGTTTCCTTCAAGTAGAATATATAGGAAGATTTAAGTAAAAATGCTGTGACTTTGTAAATGGGAATCTTGTTCATTTAAACCTCAAGGTACATAACACTTAGAAAAACATGTAGTTTGAATAAAAATAGATAAACTAGGCAAATATATTTATATTCTGCATACTTACACTCAAAGACAACAATAAAGAAAGAGGAAACAATAAAGACGTTATGTTCATAACATTTTTATTGCATTGCTCAGAAAGAAAGTAATTGTAAATGCTAGACCATATTTTAGGGTCTACAAGGGATACATGAAAACAAGAGAGCAATTTAAAATCACAGTTTGGCACTTTCACTCATGGTTTAGCAAAAAGCATTAAACTACCAGTGCATCAGCTAAATCAGTAGGAAAGGAAGCCATTCAGATAGACGTGCACTGATGAAATGCTACAGATTACTAATAGTGCATTAACACTGTATTTATGATGGATGATCGACAATACATATTGAACTACCTGTCACAGATAGAAAGTATGTCAAAGATAGATTATATTGAAACCCAAAGTCAATACTTAATTGACAGATATGAAATAATGTACAGCACATTCTTTCATCTACCTTTCTCCCAATTGCTTTTTTTATTAGGGCAGGTTTGATAGATTGATGGTATTAGTTAGCTCTATATACGGTATATATTTTGCATGGTTTTTCTTTTATAAAGTAAAATAAATAAGATTGATCACTTATCATAACTAGGGATTATCGAATACCTCAAATATTCGGCTTCATGAATATTTGCCAAATAGGTCGCCGCTATTCGACTATTCGCGAATATTCGATTCACGCAATGTAAGGGTACCGTCTTACTAAACGACGTACCAGCGATTCCGACCACGATATGACCTGGTCAGCATCGCTGGTGCGTTGCTACATGGTCGCTGGTGAGCTGTCAATCAGGCAGATCTCACCAGAGACCAGTGACCAGGCAGTAGCTAGCAGCGACTCGTGGAAATGATGCTGCGCTTGGTAACCAAGGTAAATATCGGTTAACTAAGCAAAATGTTTTGCTTGGTTACCCGATATTTACCCTGGTTACCAGCGCACACCGCTTAGCGCTGGCTCCCTGCACTCGTAGCCAGGGTACACATCTGGTTAATAAGCAAAGCGCTTCGCTTAGTCACCAGATATGTACTCTGGCTACGAGTGCAGGGAGCCAGCACTGGCAGCCTGAGAGCGGCATATGCTAGTAGCTAAGGTAAATATCAAGTAACCAAGCAAAGCGCTTTGCTTGGTTACCCGATGTGTACCTTGCTTACCAGCGTCTGCAGCTTCCAGATGCCGGCTTCCTGCTCCCTGCACATTCAGATCGTTGCTCTCTCGCTGTCAAACAGAACGATGTGTGCTTCACAGCGGGAGAGCAACGAGCAAAAAATGAACCAGCACTGTGTGTAACAATCAGCGATGTCACAGCAGGGGCCAGATCGCTGCTCAGTGTCACACACAGCGAGATCGCTAATGAGATCACTGGTACGTCACAAAAACAGTGACTCAGCAGCGATCTTGCTAGCGATCTCACTATGTGAGAAGTACCCCTAAGTCTATGGGAAACCCGAATAACAACTATTCGGAACTATTCGGGCTTCCCATAGATTTACATTGCGCATTAAACATTCGCATAGCGGCAACCTATTCGTCGGATATTCGCGAAGCCGAATATTTGAGGTATTCGATCATCCCTAATTATAATACAAACATGTCATAAATAGAACTAATCATATATAAAAATTATCCAAATTTTGCAGTATCTTCCTTAGTACTCTTTTTGAATAATAAGGTTCATTCAGAAGTTTAGATAGATCATAGAGCAAATGACATGCATAGAGTAGATTCTCTAATATGAAGATAATACAAACTTGAAGGACTGTGCAATCGATTTATGTAAGCTTTTTATTAAAAAAAAATAAATCTAATTTTAGGGTTTGCAAAGGCTTCATATAGGGATATCCAACTGTTTTACTGAACGTATATACCAATAACTTCACTTTTTGTGGATTTTATGCTTTTTTTGACAAATAGTTTCTTGTACTTCACTTTTATTCTGATTAAATTGGATTCATTGTTCTACACCATTATGTAAATGTATTTTTTTTTTAGCTTAATATAGTCAGCTTGTCAGGGTGGGCAGAATATGAAGAAAATCTAGGTTCAGGATGAACACAGTTTGGTTGCTTATCAATCAATGTAGAGCATAAAAACGCTCAGTAATGTGAATCTATACCACATAGCATAAGAATAGCAACTGCGCTGAGAACTGTACTTTTATACCTCTACATAAAAAAGTGAATGAAAAAAGTTCTAATAACCTACGAATTTACTGATTTTTTTGATAATGAAGAAATACTGAAACAAAAGTGCAATAACCAGTTTCTAATAGAAAAAGTCAATCATTCTTAATTCTCACATATTAATTGACTCATCATGTGATACTTGTAATAAGTAAACATTGCCAAAATATTACAAAACCCAATAGCACTTATGCAATACTATCAATAAATATAAGGAAACAAATGCAAATAGCCAAATTAGGGGTCAATATAAGCTTTACAGAAATCTATAGGGGTCACATTATGCAGTATTTGTATATGCATCCTAAAAAAAACTTCGGACAGATTTATGCAGTATTCTCTACTAGAAAATTATGGTATGTGCCATGGGATTATGCATTACAAAAGTATCATATTGGTTCTAGGATATAATAAATCAGTAAGCATGAAACAGAAAAAGGAGGAGAGCTAGTGTTTCTGGTATATGTAGTTATTAGAGTAATAGCTTAAAGGGGTATTCCCATCTCCAAGATCCTATCCTAATATGTAGCAGGAATAATAATAATAATAATAATAATAATAATAATAATAATTAATAGCAAATACCTCCAATTAGAAATGTAGTAAAATTCTCCTGATATAGCTATGTCTCTTACTTCATGTGCAGGGCATTGCAGCTTAGGTATCCATGGTTAGGACCACTCATATAGTGAGTTAGTTAGTTGTTCGTAGTCATTACCATTGATACCTAGCTACAATGCTCTGCACAGGAGGAACGAGACATGGCTATATAGGGAGAACTATTTGTTTCTAATTGGATGTATTTGCTAATATTATTATGATTATTATTATTTCTACTACATATTGGGAAGGGATCTTGGAGATGGGAATACCCCTTTAAGTGAGAATAAAAACATCCTTTGATGAAACTTTGTCTTCTTACCAAAAAAAAAAGCCATATTATTATTTATTTCATAAATTATCTCTAAAACAAGACTATAATCCTAATATAATATAAAGGATAAAGCATGGATCATATATGGATTCTTTAACTTTTAACACAAATAATAAAAATAGAAAGAGCTCAAAACCTAAAATTCTTAAACATTCAGTAATTTGGCAGTACACTAACGGAAAACTAAAAAATAATATGAGTTATCTCATCCAGATGTAGTAGGTCTTGCCAATTACTGACATACTGTATGCTATGTTTGAGTCATCTTGATTAGAGAAAATGAAAAACAACGCCTTGCGATATCCACTCATACAATGTAATTACTGGTCTCCATGCGCTCCCAGTAGAGTAAGAAAATTGCAGAAGAAAATGAACAGTTTTGGGGCCTATATTGGCTGGCACTGTCAGGATCTCCACTGAGAAAACTCACAATTATAACAGGACATGTCGAATGTATCCATACACCTGGAGCTAAACTAGGGATATAGTATAGTCACTAACTACAGGGTCTAAATCCAACAAATCCAACACACACATACGTGCACACGTCCACAGCATACAGGAACAACCAAGATCATTCGGTCTACTAAGACGTTTGGCCTTCAGCCAACAGACTCATTTATCCGAGATCCTAAACAAGTGTGTGTATTTGAATTCCAGTTTATAGATTTCCCCAATGGTGTAATTAATTAAATGTCCATAAATAAACACGTAGGAGGTAGGCATTTTCTAAACCGGAGTACAAAACGAACACAAGATCCTGATAGACACGACTCAACATATTGCAAGCAATTTCTAGGTTAAGCTTTTAGCAAGCCGTTAAGTGGATGGCTTGAATTTACACTGCTGGAGCACTTCTGCAAATATCAGCAATAAAAGGTTTTCTGGTAATGCTGTGTAAAGATTTATACCAGCATTTGGTTACAGTATATAGAACCATTCTATCACAAGTAAAAGCATTTTTGCTATTTCTTTCTTTAAATAATATAATACATGCTGTGTTATTTTACTTTTATGCATTGGGAGTTTTGTTTTACTGCACATATTGGCACAATAGTATGCTAATAGATGAAAAATAGAAGTCTGAGAGTGCACACTTGGCCGTGATTGTGATTGCTGGGTCATGGGAGGAAGGACTGGCTTTGTCCTAAAGATACAAGAACTGTATTTTTTAAAGGCTCATTGTGCTTTACTTTAATGCTCTTGTTATTTTCACTGTGTGTTATTATTGTAGTTTATGGAGACCTGGAGCTGGAACAACAAACATTTTATCAAATCACAAAAGAGCAGTAGGTAGAAAACCAAGAGAACAATGAAAACTGAGCAGTCAATGAATACACAGAAGTATGTGAAAGTGACTAAAGTCCAAGAAAACTGCCCATGATAAGATCGCTGCAATGAAACTTTTTTTTTTTCCTGGCAAACAAAGGTAAATTGCTGGCTGTCTTTGAATCCTTCAATCTTAAAGCGGACAAATCACCAGGATTTCCCTATATAACCTAAAGCCAGTGCTGACACTATCATGCTGATTCTATACATACCGTTAGTTTTCAGTTAGGATGTAATGTTTTAGAAACACAAGCAAGTAAAGTTTGTAAAATAAGCAGCTTTTTGATTGAAAGCAGCTACTGATCGATCAGCTGATAGCTGGGGTGGGTATTCATAGTGATTCCCACTCCCTGCCTGTCCATCATCCCCCTGTTATTTATGCTAATTCTATTATAGAATTGTTTTACTAAGTGCCTAGAAGGACCTTTGCTGATGTCATACCCATGTGACCAGAAGGGGTGGGATCTCAGCCAACAGAGATGATACCAGTAAGCAACATTATTTTTCTGTTGGCTGAAGCCCTGCCCCTTCTGGTCACATGGGTATCACATCAGCAAAAGTTCTTCTAGGCACTTAGTAAAACGCTTCTATAATAGAATTAGCACAAATAAAAGGTGGAGGAACAACAGGCAGGGGCAGGGATCAGTTTTAAAACCCACCCCAGCTATCAGCTGATCGGCAACTGCTGTCAATCAAAAAGCTGTCCATTTTACAAACTTTACTTGCTTGTGTTTCAAAACAAATACATTCTAGCTGAAAACTAAAGGTATGTATAGAATCAGCATGATAGTGCCAGTATAGCACTGGCTTTAGGTTATATAGGAAAATCCTGGTGATTGGTGCACTTTAAAGAAGTGCTGTGATTTAGAATGCGCACTGCATTTGGAAAACACAAGCGGTAGACTTTATCTACCCTACAGCTGATGGATAAATTTGGGTTTAAGAAAAAAAAAACAACTTTTATCACATTATCAAACCTTAATTCTTCGTCAAATGTGTATATACTGTAGCTGAGCCTAATGGATATCATGTGCATGGGACTGGTGAACATGTTTTCTTTTTAACACATTTAAGGGATTGTCCAATCTGGGGTTGGTACTGTGTTTATAAGATATACCATAAATGTCCAATGATGTGAGTCCCACTTCTGTAACCCAAATCTATATTGAGAATGTGGGCTCTGTTGTGTGCTGTCAATTATGGAGAACAGGCTCCACACTCTTTTTATAAGAGCTCTGAAAACCATTAAGCAATATGCCCAACTATTTGTGATGTGTTAATATTCAACAAACCAGCTCAGAGTATTTTTGATGCATTTTTACTATGCATTTTTTCGCACAGTAAAAACTAAATTATTAAGATTTCTATAATCACATTCACATAGTGCATTTTTTCCTTCCTGTATGGGGAGTATTTTAAAAAAAAATCAGAGTATGTCACTTCTTTTAGCTTTTTACTGTTTTTTACTGCACTTTTTTCCAATTGAGATTAAAAAAAGATAGCAGAAAAAGTACACCAAAAACACATTGAAAATACAACAAAAATGCATCTAAAATGCATGCAATTTATATTGCTGACATATGGCCATAGTCTATGTTTTTCATGCAAAAAAAAATCATCAAAAAGTCTATGTGAGAACATATCCTTATTCTGACTTCAGCTTAAAAAGGACCTATCACTTGCTCAACAAAATGAAGGTACGGTATTTTTTGGACTATAAGATGCACCTTGGTTTTAGAGGCGGAAAATAGAATGTATGGTGTTGCATTGCACCAATGTCATGTGCTGCCCGTTGATTGAGTGGTGAAATCAGTTGCCAGATTCGTAAGTGGACGCTGCGCCCTGGGGGAGCTGAGGTAAGGTGGGAACAATTGCTATTTTTTTTATGAGTTAAAAACAGAGGCAGAACTGGAGGCATACAGAATGGAGAACATTTAAACCAATATGGGCAATATATATACCAGGATGGGAGACTTATATACTAGGATGGACATAGGATGGGGAACATATACACCAGGATGGGCCATACATATACCAGGATGGGGAACATATATTCCAAGATGGGGAACATGTATTCCAGCATGGGCCATATATACCAGGATGAGGAACATGTATACCAGGATGGGCCAAATATATACTGTACCAGGATGGGGAACATACTGTATATATCAGGATGGGCCATATATATACCAGGATGGGAAACATATATAACAGGATGAGGAACATACATACAAGGATGGGGAAGATATATACCAGGATGGGACCAGGATGAGCAACATAAATACCATGATGGGGAACATAAATACCAGGAGGAGGGGTGCAACACTTATGTCCTTAAAGTATTTAGAATGCTCCAAGGTCCCAAACATCTGCCCAATATGCTGGCAAGGCCCAGATGCCATTGGGCTCTAGTTACGCTACTGCTCACTACCTTTTTAAAATATCAAGAATCTTTTCACTGTTTGTGTACAAGAAGCCATGAGACTGACTTACAGAACATGTGGAATCATCAACACTGGATCTACAGGTGCATTTCATTAAATTAGAATATCATCAAAAAGTTAATTTATTTCAGTAATTCAATACAGAATTGGAAATGCATATATTATATAGAGTCATTAAACACAGAATGATCTATTTCAAGTGTTTATTTCCGTTAATCTTGATGATTATGGCTTGCAGCCAATGAAAACCCAAAAGTAATTATCTCAGAAAATTAGTATAATTAACACAAAAAAACTGCAAAGGCTTCCTAAGCATTTAAAATGGTCCCATAGTCTTGTTCAGTAGGCTACACAATCATGGGGAAGACTAATGACTTGACAGATGTCCAAAAGGCAGTCATTGACACACTCCACAAGGAGGGTAAGCCACAAAAGGTCATTGCTAAAGAAGTTGGCTGTTCATAGAGTGCTGTATCCAAACATATTAATGGAAAGTTGAGTGGAAGGAAAAAGTGTGGTAGAAAAAGGTGCACAAGCAACGGGGATAACCACAGCCTTGATAAGATTAAGAAAAAGCCATTCTAAAATTTGGGGGAGATTCATAAGGAGTGGACTGCTGCTGGAGTCAGTGCTTCAAGAGCCACCACACACAGACGTATCCAGGACATGGGCTACAACGATAGCATTCCTTGTGTCAAGCTACTGATAACAAATAGACAACGCCAGAAGTGTCTTACCTGGTCCAATGAGAAAAAGAACTGAACTGTTGCTCAGTGCTCCAAGGTGTTGTTTTCAGATGAAAGTAAATTTTGCATTTAATTTGAAAATCAAGGTCCCAGAGTCTGGAGGAAGAGTGCAGAGGCCACAATCCAAGCTGCTTGAGGTTTCGTGTAAAGTTTCCACAATCAGTGATGGTTAGGGGACCCACATCATCTGCTGGTGTAGGTCTACTGTGTTTTATCAACACCAAAGTCAGCACAGCAGTTCTGCCAGGAAATGTTAGAGCACTTGAGCACTTCATGCTTTCCTCTGCCGACAAGCTTTTTAAAGATGGAAATGTAATTTTCAAGCAGGACTTGGCACCTGCTCACACAGTATCACTGTGCTTGATTGGCCAGCGAACTCGCCTGACCTAAACCCCATTGAGCATCTATGGGGTATTGTCAAGAGGAAGATGAGAGACTCCAAACCCAACAATGCAGACGAGCTGAAGGCTGCTATCAAAGCAACCTGGGCTTCCATTACACCTGAGCAGTGCCACAGGCTGATTGCCTACATGGCATGCTGCATTGATGCAGTAATTCATGCAAAAGGAGCCCCAACCAAGTATTGAGTGAATTTACTGTACAGACTTTTCAGTAGGCCAACATTTCTGAGTTTAAAATCATTTTTTCAGTTGGTCTTATATAATATTCTAATTTTCTGAGATAATGACTTTTGGGTTTTAATTGGCTGTAAGCCACAATCCTCAACATTAACAGAAATAAACACTCAAAATAAATTGCTGTCTGTAATGACTCTATATAATATATGCGTTTCACTTTTTATATTGAATTACTGAAATAAATGAACTTTTTGGTGATATTCAAATGTATCAAGATGCACCTGTATTAGTAGAGAAAATTAAAATACCATTAGGAGGAGCCATAAGAAATATATAACATGGATGACGTAACACAGGAATATATTTTTTTTTTAAATTTTAATTGAAAAATCATTGTGTTTTGCATGTTCTAACTGATAAATAAGTAAATATATAAAAATATAGATTCAAAAAAGAAACATGAAAAATTATAGCAATCAGGTTTGTACTACCTGTGTAAGAACTGACTAGAGATGTACATGGTAGAAAGCACTTGGAGTGTAACTTGAAAAGTCTTAGGGCCACAATGTAATATTTGTTACAGGTGCCCCAATTGTGATTCATCATTTTTAGAGCTAGCTCCCTATTATTGGTCACTGGAACTTATTGGCCTTCTTCAGGCCCAAATGTGATCTCTTCAACTGGAAACCCTACAGTTACTCCTTTGATTATAAGTGCATAATCATCAATATACCAATCTAGAAAATGTTCCTTTAGTAAAAAATAATACAATAATATCCAAAACAATAAGTACCGATGCTGCAAAGGTTCTGTACATTTTAAGTGGACAATCAACCAATACCTATCAATATTATTTCATACTAATTAAATATCTGTTCATGTTTAGATCAATAAATCTAGAAAACCAATGAAAACTATTGTCTTTTCAAAATGCAACACTTCGTGAACTACATTTATTCAAATAAGACAAAATCAATGTACATTTTCCATATCGAAAATAAAAAATATACAGAAAATTCTTTACAATGTCTATGTACACACCCTGCACCCATGCATTGTGCTTAAAACATCAGTTTTCCTTTTTTCCTGAATGTAAATATAAAGTGAACACTAAAGCAAAAAAATATATAATTAAGACTTTTTGAAAAAATAAATACAGTTTGACCATGCCTATCATTTACAATTACTCTGAAAGGAATTTGGAAACCTCAAGTAGAACCTTAACAGTGGTTAAAATCTTTGTAAATGTACAGAGTTTCTATTTGTTGTTTAATGTTTCTGTGAAAAAGTCTGTTAAAAAAATAAGATGTCACATGTTTACTTCTCTGTGCCACTTGTTTCACTTTTTCACTGGAACAGTGAATATAGAGAACTGCAGCTACATCCCCCACTTCTCCCATTCTATCTGTTTTTCAGTAATTGTAGATTTTTTTTTGAGGATTGAAAAAGTTTCTGAATGTTTACAGACAGCCTCCAGATATGGAGAGAACAAGTTATGGCTGGAAGGTAAGGAAAGGTAAAGTATAAAGTACCCTAAAAAAACTTAACTGTTACGCTGGGAAAAATATAAGTATATTCATATTCCATCCCCACTGTGCCGAAAAAAATATTTGGTTGACCTTCATTGTATGGTGTTTACAGGCTACATTATTTCCAATAAATGAGAAAGTAGTGAATGTGTTCAGCACTGGTGCCGAACTGGAAGAGGGTGTGTAAGAAGTCAATTGTATTAATCACATCTTTGGATGGGATCATTGCATCCATTGCTTATCCAGTGCATAGGTGGGCAATTAAAGGTGACTAATAGCACAAACGTGGGTGTAATATGAAGGTACTTATATTTTTCTCAGGACAACATGACAGTTTTTTGCCTTTTATGATTTTTGTCTTTTAGGTGACCAACCCTTTTAAATTGCTAGTAAAATGATGAGAAAATCATTAAAATCATTAAGAGTAGAGATGAGGGGACCCGTGTATGTTTGGGTTTGCTGGGTTAAGTCGGACTTTAATCAAAAGTTTGTTTTGGGACCCATACTTGACCTGAAATGGTTCCTGTACCCCTACCCCATATAAGTCAAAGGGAACCCAAACTAAATGGCTTGACTCAAGGAACGAGTATAAAGGAAGTCAATGATTGGGCAGTTCGGCTCTCCGCCCACACACAGCCAACCATGAAGAGAGCATTTCTGGGGGAAGGACTACATTTTTTTCTTTTTTTTTGGCCACAGTACATCAAAAAACTTTGCTTTTACCCCTAGTGATAGCCATTCAGAGATTGCATGCGGATCTCACTGGGCCGAGCACCAAGCATAGCCGAGCATACCGATTCTCAGTCAAGTGATTAGCATATGAACAGCACCCAAACTCAGACATGGATTTTTTTTTTTTAAAAGTCCATGTTCAGATTCGAGCCCTGAGCACCTCCTGTTCGTTACGAACCCTGACCTCCATAGTTTGGGTTCGCTCATCTCTAATTAAGCGTTCTTCAATATGCATTAAAGAGATTATCCATTCTCTTCACTCCTTTGGATAAAATAACTGTCTTTAAGTGATAACTGGCTGCATAAGGAGCTTCCTTACTAATGTCCATAAAATGTAAGGGGTTATCTATCAAAAGATATATATCACCTATCCATTCAATAGGTGTTAGAAGTCTGAACACTGATAGTCACATTTACTAGAATGGGGATCCTGATTTCTGTTTTCCCTCCTTATAGCAGTTGGGATTAAATGGAGCTGCATGGTTACACATGTATACTCTTGGTAAATTTTTATCTTATAGATTTGAAATGCACGGTCAAACAGTATATAAAACTCAAAGGCATAAAAACCATTATCTTACAATGTGCAATGAGTCTAACAGTGTGAAAAATACACAGATGTAAAATGGCTACTGCCTTAAAACTAATATATTTTCTTACGCATATGAAAATAGATATGTGCACAGTATAAAAACTGCAAGTCATTACATTTAATTATCTATATGTACACCATTAAGTCAGCACCATTGGATTCAGTGCAAGCTTTCATAAACTTTGGTGGTGTATTTTCTAAAGCAGTTGCTGACTTTGCAGCTTATGGCTCCAGTGTATTGTAACAAAAAGAAGTTTGTAAGATCCATATTTCCTTCATGTAAATTTTCAGTTTGTCCCTCATACGGTACACCACTAATACTGTGCTTTTTATAACCTTCATATGAAAAAAATGTAACATACCACATTTAACAATATAACTGTGTAAAATAATTAAATAGGTTCTAGGAAAGTTAAAAGAAAAAAGGTTGGAGATAATGAAAAGAGAATCTAGGACTGATTGTGCACTCATGTGTACTGTTTATGTCCGGATTTAGTGACTTGTCCAATCTTCTATGGATCAAGTAGGCAAAAACATAAATGGTAACAGAATATAGTATACCTAAAAGGCTGCTAAACCCAACACATGGAATCTTACAGTGGTGTAATTCATATTTCCTTCATTATATGTTCTTTATAGTTAAAAAAATATATACATATGCCATGTATGTGCTAACAGAGCCTTATCGTAACCCTTTTATTATGTTAGAGTTGATGTAATGTTTGGTACTTCCTATAATGAAATTAATGTTCTCGTTGACAAAGTCTAACACCATATTTGACTCTTTGAAAGTAAGGAAATTCCATGATATGCACCATTTCTTGAAAATAATTAATTAGCAAGTACCAGGACCAAATAATGTTCCATTGCACCACCCAGCCATGCCAGGACAGCTTTCATAAGTGTTCTTCCACATCTTCAATGCAGCACATTCAAGAAGCAGAACTGGTATCTTCAATATATATTTAAGAAACCATTTATCTTCCGTTCAATCTTGCTCGTCCATGAGCAGTCGGATAATAACAATCCACTGGGTTACACCTCCCACTTATACCGGGAGTTCCAGCAGGTCCTTGAGCTCCGGGAGGACCAAGGTCACCTAAGAAAAAAAATCTTAACGTAAGTACTACATATGGTAAGTTTGTGTACTAATATACTTGAACCGCAAGACTTTGTGTTAGACACTACATTACTATTATTTTTCTTGGCCAAATGTCTGACTTCTGTGGAACCCAGTGGTTATGGGTGCTATGAACCTGTCTCTGCATTATAGTTTTAGGTTTTGATGGAAACCACAATGTAGATGTCAATAGAGCCTAATGACTGAAGAAATTAAAATATTAATATTGAAGAGGAAGTTATTTGTTTAATATTGTGCAAATATGACTAATATATGAACATATTACTGTACATACATATTGTATGATGGTGGCTTTTTAGATCTTATGTAACATTATTATTATTGGTCAATTTATTTGTTGCTTATTGATTGTAATGATGATTACTCAGTGTAAAAACACCAAACCATCCATGATCAAGATCAACTGGTCATACATAAAAGTTGTTTGCATTATTAGAAAATGTAAGTTTCGGCCATAGTGACACTTTCATTTGCAATGGATATGTTCGCATAATGCATCAGTCAGTGATGGAGCACTTGGGGATTAGGCGAGGATTGATGAACCTTCAATGATTTCAATGATGGAAATTCCCATAAGTTGCACAGAATGTTTCAAACCAATAATAATTTGTCATTTGAAAAGCTGTTCTGCGTATGGGTTGCACATTATTCCCTAATTATTCCAGTTGAAAGGCAAATCAAGATATCCCATTATTCATTACTGATAGCTAAAATGTTATAACTAACTAAACTTAAAAAAGCAGATTAGAAGCCTATTGGAATCAAGTACTTATAATTATATAATTGGCATCCTATAAAATACAGTGAAACCTTGGATTATGAACATAATTGGTTCCGGGAGTTTGCTCTTAAACCAAGTTACTCTTATATCAAAGCGAATTTTCCCAAAGGAAATAATTGAAATGCAGACAATTCGCTGCACAGCCCAAAACTATTTACTGTATTTATACAAACTTATTACTTTAATACAAAATAATGTACTGTATTCATATAAAATCATTACAGTACACTAATACAAAGTACTGTGCACTGCAGTACAGTAAAAGCATATAAAACAAATTAAATTGTACGTTAACTTACAATAGAATTGTTGGTGTGCGGGAGGTACAATACAAGCAATGTGCTGTACTGTTTATCAATAAGAAAGTACAATTCTGTATCCACAAATGCAAATTGATAGACATGCTATATAGTATATACTGTACTGTACAATGGTATATTGTGTACAGTATACAGGGAAAAAAACAGAAATATCCAACATCCAAATCCCAGTAGAAATCTCTTAAAATGTATCCATTTATTAGGTATGCATTAAAATCCCTTTCCTCTTTAAAACAATGCACACGTTGCAATATGTGACGCATTTCGGACTTATCGTCCTTAGTCTGAAACTACATATGTACAGAAATTTACCTCTAGAGCAGGTCAGAGCGCGGTGAAAGGACAGAACCGGAAGTATACATGGTGAGTATTTGCTCTTATTGCAAAGCATTGCTCATAAACTAAGTTGCAAATTTTCAGAAAGCTTTGCTTGTCTTGCAAAACGCTCTCAAACCAAGTTACTCTTAATCCAAGGTTCCACTGTACTTTCTTTGAGTTCTATTGGTAGGATAAGAGAACCTTGTAGATAGTAATGGAAACCACAACACTACAGATATGAAAATTATTTTATAGTTCCAACAGTTTTTAGAAATAACACATAATTATAATGGATTACATCTTGGCGCTGCTGTTCTTTACTCGTTCTCCACTCATTGCACTACTATCTGCAAGAATTGAGCAGATCAGACAAAATTTAAATTTGCCAAATTGGGTGTATTTTATGAAGTTTGCAATGAAATTATTTGCTGCAAATTAAATGTTCCTTATTATGCTCCAGGGTCTCTCCTGAAGCTCCTGGGCCCCAGTACAAAATCAGTGACAATATTCTGAGCTATTTCTATTACTGACTAGAGATGAGCAAACCTGAGGTTTGCTTTTTGAACCAAACACCAACTTAAAAAATCAAGATTTGGGTTTGGATGCTTTACATGCGAATTTCACTTACGTGAGTAATACTATGCTCAGGTACCCTTGATGCTCAGCCCTGTGCTAGCCGCTTGCAGTGTTTGAACTGCGCACACTGGGGGTAACATCAGCACAATTACATGTAGTGTGCAACCCAAAAACTTGTTTGAAAAATTCCGCAGACCCTCCTCCGGAAGTGATCTGCTTATGGCTGGCTGTGTGTGGGTGGAAACTCAAACTACCAATCAGTAACTTGCTCCGGTGTTTGGGTCAAGCTTGAGCCAGTGGAGGCTCAGCTCCTTTGCTGCTGGTGAACCAAACCTCCATGGAACCACTCATCTTTACTACTGATGTCTTTTTGTGGCATATGGATTTTCAGCACCCCAGGCCCAAGGGCCCAAGTGCAGCAGCTCCCTATGCACCTTAATAACAATAGCACTGTAATATACAATTCAAAAATGAAAAAGTGTATAAATTATATCTCTGACGTACACCTTTATCTGCACAAGGACAGCTATTACTCCCGGCATTCCCATACACTTGCATTCTTGAATTAGTTGTAATTGTGTGTTGTGTTAATAGTGAGAGTGTCTTGTCAGCCATTGGCAAACAACTGTGAAGATAGCTTATCTCTAGGAAAAGTAAAGGCCCAGTCACACACAACGACTTACCAGCGATCCTGAAAATGATGTGACCTGATAGGGATCGCAGATAAGTCGCTGGGAGGTCGCAGGTGAGATGTCACACAGTCAGATCTTACCAGCAATGCAGGAACAATGCAGGTCACAGTAGCGACCCGTATAACGATCTCAGCAGTCACTGTGATCCTGTCACAGTGTCAAACACAGTGATGTGTCCTGCCCAGCAGGACATCGCCTTTGAAGAAAATGGCCTGGACCATTCTGCAACGACTGGATCTCACAGCAGGGGCCTGACCGCTGGTAGGTGTCACACATAACAAGATTGCTAATGGGATCGCTACTGTGTCACGGAAACCATGACTCAGCTGCGATCTCGCTAGCGATCTCGTTATGTGTAACCGTACCTTTAAAAGGATTGTTCATTATAATTCAATATGCCTGATCCTACTCTCTCCAAAATTATCTATCCTGACATAGTTATCAGAATGGTTTGTTGGGGTAACTTGGACTGCCTTCCAATCCTATTGAAATTGGTGGGTTTGTCTGCTTTTAATATAATGTACATAGGGTTGATAATAGTATCTGTAAAAAAATGTAGCTTATGGAACAGCTGTTAAATATATAAATTAAGTTGAAAGTGAAAAATGTCCTTGTAACAGTTATGTATCAATATGGTTTCATGCTGTAACAAAAATAGTATTCAATGAATGAACTAAATTTATTCCTAATCATCAAAGTATTTGACTCATATAATAAAACATTGCTTAAAGCCAACAGAACTGTTTCAGCAAAGAAATACAGAAAAACACAGAAGGCAATGGGAAGTGATTACCTGTAGGTCCTGTGGGGCCTGGACTCCCTGGAAGACCAATTCCGAATTCACCTCTTTCACCTTTCTGTCCTCGTAAACCTATTAAAAAGAAGAAACAAATAATACATGAACACTGAATGTGCACAGAATGCCTCTTTAACTGCCTCCGTATTGCTGCAATGTAACTGCATGCCAATAATAGAAACTTAGAGACAGTCAATAAAATAAGCAGTAATATCCAGTGACTGACGGACTGACGTACATACAAAACAATAACATTTAAGAAGCTGAGCGTAGCACAATGGCACGTAATTGAACCATTTAGCAAAACTGGTCATCATAAGGTGCCAAATTACACAGAATGTTATAACTCTTGAGGGAGCCACATAATATTACGCTTTAAACACAAAAGGTTTTCCTTATGTGTTTATAGCTGTATTATTACTGGTGTATATCATAACCAATGTTATGCAAACAATAAAATCATAATAACAAAGCATTAAAAAAGAAATGACAAAATAATGTGAATATTGGGATGTGTGGAACCATAAAATATAAACAAAGCCTAGCAGTAGCGCACCGCATTATATAGAGCTCATAGTGGTGAATGTTTAGTTTATGGCACAGTGTCTATTCTATAACATTCACACTCTTGGATCTTTATTTATTTAGTAAAATTGACCCAAAGAGAAATAATGTTTTATTGAAAAATCTGTAAAATTAGTTTCAATTTATAAATATTTTTTTACTCCGTTATCACCAGATGATACGTGATAACGTGACCAATTGGAAATAACTCTTCTACATTTTGAAAAGTGCCAGTTGGAGGATGGATACAATTTTTTTTTTAAATCATCAAATATGCATTTTAGATTGCAATAATTATGTTAAAAATCTAAAGTATATAACATACAGTAGTGCTTTCACCAATTCATCTGGAAATATGTAGTTGAATTTACTGTAGATAGACAGCTAGTCTCAAGGCAACATGGGAAAGTTTACATAGTTTGGTACAAAACAAATAAATTGAGTCCTAGCTGAAAAGGTTGAAAGGTTCATACAATATTCTATATGTATAAAAATATATCAACCAGAACCTGGAGCAGTCAACAGAACTGTCATGGCTCCAGAACTGGAGTACAAAATTATTTCCCAAAACAATACTTCTAAAACTATAACACCCTTCAGCACTCTACTTTGTCACATGAAACTCTCCAGAAGCGTCCATCTGCAGTCCAGATATAGTTCCTCTGCACCTGAAGAAAATATTATTAGATGCTGTACATTTTAAACAGTTTTTTCCTTTGGTTACATGCACTTCTTTGATGGAATTAGGTTTTGCACCCTCCAGCTTTTTTCTGTGAAAACCCCAGTCAGTAGTTGTATAAGACAAAGCTATGCATAACCATTACAAGATCCGGTTTCCACCAAGATTTATTCAATATGCTCCAAAAATTCAAATAAAGATTCAAGATAAATATTACACATAGCTGCACGCCTTACACAAGCTCAACTCAGAGTTTCCCCTCATGGCTTTTTCTGGGACATCATGAAATGCATGAAATGATTTTAATCTTGAGAGTATATTGAATGAATGTTGCCGTAAACTGGATCTAGTAATGGTAATGCATTACGCAGAACTTTATCTCTTAGGCTAAGGACACACGGCGAGTAAAACGGAGCGAGTGGAATGCAATAAAAAAAATCACATTCCACATGGACCAATGTTACTCTATGGGGTCGCTCACATGTGTAATTTTTTTCTCAGCCCTAATCGGGCCAAGAAAACAATCGCAGCATGGTGGATTCCGATTAGTTTTCACTCACTCTCATACAAGTTTATGAGTGCGAGAGAAAAAATGTAATGCAAGTGCAGTGTGATAATTGCATCAGCTGACAATGGAGGAGATGGAGAGTTTAGTCCCTCCCTCGCCTCCACAGCACACGCCTTCTCCTCCACAGCTGTGCTGTGATTGCAGGATTGCATTACAGTGGCATGACACTCAGCATACAATCGCAGCAGAACGGAAGCCAAGTGTCATGTGATACACTCGTAGTAATGCTTGTGTGGCCCCAGCCTTAGAAAAACTGAAATTTGCATAGAACTCCCATGAAATCCTGAGTGGAATTTGCAAAAGTGAATTCCATCAAACAAGTGTGTGTAACAAAAGGAAGGCAATCATTGGAAAACTGTACAAGATCTATCTAAGGGCATCTTCTCCAGGTGATGGATAGAAATATCCTGATTGTACAGGGTCACTTCAGTAGCGTTTCATGTGACATCGTAGGAGTCTGATGTTTTTCAAGAAGAATCCAAGGTGTTTATATTAAAAAATGACTTAGACTAGTTTATATTTAACGATTGCATATCTGATGAAACATTTATATGTAATAAAAACAATAAAGTCCACGAAAAATACAAATAGGAACAGCAGTAAATTAGAAGACCTTCAGGAACCATAATGCCTGTAATAACCCAGAGACTAGTTAGTCATTAGTAACAACAGACCTTTTCCTATAGTGTCAGTTCTTTCAGGGTCACAATCCATGAACTTAGATGAACTGAAGCTAGAAATTAATTAGGATGCCGCTCTTTAATACCTCACAACAACTAGAAAACTGACAATTTGTTCATCAAAATATGTTGAGTTTGACTTGGGGCATGACATAGATTGTGTGGCTGCAAGTCCTAGAAGTATATTAAGGACATCTGTTAATTTAAAAACAAAATATAGTGTATTTCATTCCGAAAACAAATTGAGTTTGACTATTTTTACATGTTGTTGCGATGTATTTATCTTTTATTTTACAGAAAAACCTATTAAGGTTTGTTTAGAGCACTCACAACCAATGTAGTTGCATTTTCTGTTGTCACTTTAGTAGCAATAAAGAGAACCAAATACCAGGCTTTGACAATTACAAATATAAGGTCAATAGATGAGTTGATAGAAAGTTTATAACAGTATTTTGAGGTCATCAAGTTTTATCATATATCCTTTAACTACACAAGTGAGACCATTGTATTATAGACCCCATATTTTTAAGATTACAAAATACTAGAATAAATTTTAGCCTCTTTAACCAAGTCCTGATATCATTACAAGTCAAACTAAATAAGAAATATGTAACTGTCTTTGGCAAAATTAGCATGCAAGGACAAATGACTGTCGACAGAACTCCTCTAAATCCAGATCCACACTGGGTATGTATACTTGAAGGATCATTTGATGATAACAAAAAGGAAGTGCAATATTAACAATTTCCCATGATATGTGTCAACTTTCATTCCAATGAACACACATGGATATTTTATCATTCGGTTTAATGTACTCCTTTTAAGTACGATCTCAGTATATATCCTCCAACCACAAAGTGACCTCTTAATACAAGCAGTCTATTCATGTCACATTTTTCCCAGTTTAGGAATCCTTAGAACGTTACATCTTGCTACTGAGATTAAGGTCTCCATAAATCTTTTTTTTCCCAACATAAAAAAGTAAAGTTTTAGGCCTTTGGAGCACTTGCTCAGTGAATAGATAAAAATTAAAAGTGAAAGGCTGTGAGTGACCATGCGGTGCAGTCAATTCATGTAACTTGAACTAAAATGTGCTCTGGCAGATTTCTGTCAAGTGAAGCCCACAGCAGCATAGCCCGCATTCCCAGTGTGAGGACGTACCAGGGAAGACGAAAGCTTGTATATTGACGATCTAAGACGAGTGCTAATGTCTGAAGTATATCTACATTCATTTTTGCAATTTACAAGGACACAACCCATGCCTCATACAAGCATGCTACATTTTTAAAACATTGTCTGATCACAGCTGTAAGTACATGCAGCCAAGCTCATGCAGTTTGCTAAAACAAACACATACAATTTCATGCTAATAATTAATGTAAATACCTTTATGCCCAAAAATGACAAACATATTCTACTTTTCACTCCTAAAATACTTTTGTTATTTTTGGGCATAAAAGTATTTACATCAATCTTTCTGGTTAACATGATACCTCAATATAATTTTGTTTTGTACAAAAACATTTTTACAACAGCTGCACTATACTGCATTTCTGATATCCTGTTATATAGTATTGTGATTTTTTATAAATAACAGCATGTTATTTAGTATTACCCACTAAATCAGGAGGATATTTAATGTATAGACATGTTATTTATGCTTTTTAGGGTATATTTGTACTTGGCAGAATTGTTGCCAAAAATGTGGCAGTTTTCCCAATTATTGGTTTGCAGACATCCATGCTGCTGTTTGCAAAAACAACACTTTTTACATTGTAGATTTTGCATAAACTATAAACTGTGGCTCCATACTTAACCAGCCTGGATGACTCAAGGACAGAGATGAGCGAACCTGAACAGTAAAGTTCGGTGTAAGTATTGATCATGGATTTTACAAAACAATCAGTGTTCAAGTGTGGAGTTCAGATGCTTTACGTATGATGACTCGAGTGAGCATTGGTGTGCTTGGGTACGCTTGGTGTTCTGTCCAGTGTGAGCCACTTGCAGTGTTTGTATGTCTTGAACTGAGGGTATGATCAGCATTATTGTATGAAATGTGTACAAAAAAAAAAGAAAAAAGATCCACCCTTTCTCGCCTGGAAATGCTCTGTTTATGGCTGGCTGAATGTAGGCGGAGAGCCGAACTGCACATTTAGTGACTTCCAATGGGGTTTAGGTCAAGTTTTTCAAAGGTCAGCTGAACCCACCGAACCGGAACGTCAGCAGGTCTGCTCATCTGTACTCAAGGACTTTCTCAAGGACAATATTTTCACATTGGCGGGGGAGGTTGGAACACATTTGTTGTCTCTCAGGGTTGTTTTTTGTTCCCCTTCTTCCGAGAGCCGTAACGTTTTTATTTTTCCGTCAATCTTGCTGTATGAGGGCTTGTTTTTTTTAAATGAAACCATAAGTTTTACCATATAGTGTACTGGAAAGCGGCAACAAAATTCCAAGTGAAATAAAAATTGCAAAAAAGTTGAATTGCATGATTGTTTTTTGATATTTTATTCACCATGTTCACTATATGGTAAAATTCATGTGTCAGTGTGATGCCTCAGGTCGGTATGAGTTCGTAGACACCAAACATGTATAGGTTTACTTTTATCTAAGGGGTAAAAAATATTCACAAGTTTGTCCAAAAAAGTGACACTTTTTGCACCATTTTCCATGACCATTAGGATCTATGGCTCAGTGACAGCTTGTTTTTTTGCATTTCTAGCTGACATTTTTAATGGTACCATTTTTGTGCATATGATACATTTTGATCGCCTGTTGTTGCATTTTGCGCAAAATGTGCAGTGACCAAGGCGTTTGGAATTTTTTTGCGGCTACGCCGCTTACCGATCAGCTTGACTTTATATTTTGATAGATCGGAAATTTCTGAATGCAGTGATACCAAATGTGTGTATATTTTTTTATATTTTTAACTCTTTAATTTTCAATGGGGTGAAAGGGGGGGGCGATTTGAATTTTTGTTTTTTTTTTTAATTTTTTTACATTTTTATTTTACTAGTCCCCTAGAGGACTATAAGGATCAGCAGTATGATTGCTCATCCATTTGTGTTAATCATAGCTACACAGCTGAGATCACCAGAAATGATCATGTCTTATAACAGGCAGTGCTCTGCCGGCTGTTACAGGAAGTGAGTCATGATAGCTACAGGAGACATAACATCAACCAATGGCCCGACATGATCATGTCACGTGACTTCTGATGGCGACGAGTGTGTGAACATTTACTGCGGCGGGGATTTAAATTGCATTGTCACAGTTTGACAGAGGGGTTAACAGGTGCAGGTGGATTGTGGATCCACCTGCACCTGCAAGGCACACATGTTTGCTGTACAAATCAGCAGAAATGTACGCGGAATTACCCCCAGCTGTCCGCAGCAGCCACAGGTAATTACAGCTTGATGGCTTAGGACGTACCAGTATGGCCCACGGTTGTTAAGGGGTTAATGTTTAGTTTTGGCCAGCTTTATTGATGCTTTGTTTTGTACCAAACATTACTATAAGCTTAACTTGTAAAGGAAAAAGACCACACACATGAACTTCCAGGAAACAGGTTACCATATATCATACAAAATAAACTTTATTTCATGATTTGAAGATACATGCTATGAACCGCATTGACAATTATCAGGTAAGGATTTTGCATAGCTGAATAACAAATTTGAAAAAACATTTAGAATTGTAGGCTCATCATTCATTGAGCTGCAGTAAATACAGTAAAACACTTAGGCTCTCTTTACGCTGGCATTTGTTGCTTTCTCTCCAAGGGTCTTGCATTATTGACATTAGGAATCGAATAGTCTACAATTCTTTCCTTGCCTTCTTGATTCATCATAACTATTTCTTTTATTAATGAAAGCCATGATGCTAGTGTGAAGAGAACCTAACCCTTCTTTATTAAGCAATTAATTCATTCATAGTTTAGACCAGTTTTCTCAACTCTAGCCTTAAAGAACTCCCAACAGTTTATGATTTAGGGATATTCGATATTAAATAAAGCTGTCTTTTTTATAAGGCCTTGACAAAAATTATATTATTCCTTGGGTAATACTGAGAAAATCCAGAAAACATGAATTAATGGGTGTACTAAGGAGTGGAGTTGAGAAATAATATTTTTTCACTGCACTTCAAAAGGTAAAATGAAAGAAAAATGATCTGAAATATGAGCCCTTTGTAAAGGGGTTTTATGTACCAAAAATGAATAAACAGTACTAATAAATACCATAGTAGATATTTAAAAAATCATAATACTTTACAATATGGTAAGGAATAGTTTGATTGAAATCTTTTCGATATCTTTGAGAAGATCACCTTGTGAAGTCTATAGCTGGGTTTACACACTGCAACATCGCAAAGGACATCGCTGTAACGTCACCGGTTTGGTGACGCAATAGCGACCTCCCTAAGTCTCTGCTAAGTCTCTGGTGAGCGTTCAAACAGGCAAACCTGGCCAACAACTCAACAGCGATCCGGACCTGCAGAGCGACCTAGCTGGTTGTTGGGGACGTTGATAAGCAGCCTTTTGAAAGGGAAGTTGCTTACAAAGTCGCTGCAAAGTCTTCACACACTGAAACTTCATGCTGCACAGCGGGAAACAAAGGACCTAGGAATGGTCCTGAATGATTTGTAACGATTACAACTTCACAGCAGGGGCCGGGTCGCTGATAGGTTTCACACACTGCAACATCGCAAACAACATCGCTATTGCGTCACAAAACCGGTGACGTTACAGCGATGTCGTTTGAGATGTTGCAGTGTGTAAACCCAGCTTATGACTTTCTTTCACTACTACTTTTCTAGCCCCTTTCACACTGAATAAATATTTAAACACCAATTTACTTACAATGTGTATAGATTTCCAGTAAAGTGGAATCTCATATAAGTACTATCAGGATTTAAAACAACACGTAAGTAGGAAATTTGAGGCTAATGGTCAGTCAAAAAATTTGCAAAATTATGACTTTTTTAATATAAATGAAATACAGGGAATTGAAAAACATTACAAGAATGTTTTTAAAAAAATTCAACATGAAAATTTTGTTATTTAGTGATTAAAAATTTAATTTAGGAGTTATATAGAGTCCCATCATCATAGGTTTCAGTGATGGACTTCCAAATGATCTTCTCACATGGATCTATCATCAATCATAAAATTATTTTGACAGAATTTAAGCGCTATTTAGTCATACTGATTTCTCATTGTTATTTTGTTCACATTAATATTCATACTTATACATACACTAAGGCCCCTAGTTTCAGTAAAAGCTTGGTAATTGTACCAATTTGTAAACAGTAGACATCTGAAAACAATTTTAACCAGTACATTCTAAGACTAGACTGATATGCTTTAGTTTTAGCATTGAAAACAACTCATAAAATTGACCCAAGCTATGGTTGTCCTACAGATACCAGTAATATTAGTGTTATCGATAAAGTGTCATCACATTCACATTAATTCCAGAATGATAGCAATGTAATAAAAGCCATTCATTAATTTTAGTAAAACGAACTGGAATTTCAAATAATATAATTAATATCTTCACCTAAATGTATTTGAAGAACAAAACTCTAATTAAAATGGGCTTTACAGGATGGCTTTTTCATGCTGTGGCTTCCTTCCATAGCTGATAGGTGTGAGTGCCAAGAGGTGGAATCTACCAATCTGACATTAAAGGCATATCCTAAGGATTGGGCACAAACAATGTCATCCTGGAAAACCACTTTAATAATATACTGGGGAATGTTATATCTTTACTGGTAGACATTAACTTTTTTTTTCTTGCCTCTCAGTACAGTGCCATTCCCTCGATGAGCTGAAACTTGAGACAGACTGGTTACTAAAGACATAAGGAACAGCTGCAGCCTTACATTGTGAAGTCAGGCCACACTTTCCAAATAATAAATCTGTCATGTAGGAATGGCATTGAGTCAGGGGGAAAGAAAAGGGGGAAAGAGTCATTTTATTTAGGTATTTTTTAAAAAATAAGCTTAGGTGCAGATATATGTAATTTGACATGGTGTTTAGTAAGATGAAATTAGAAATTTCCTAATACGAACTGCATACGTTGGGCCTGATTCATCAAAGCTTTCCTGCCAGTAAAATTCTGGTGTAAAAGCTTGGAAAAGCTGCTAAGTTTAGGCACAACTCAGGATTTTGTGACTTTTGCCATTTTCATTCCAGGTTCTCCAGATCAAACAAAATAGTTGAAGCCGATAGGGGTAGGATGCAACAACTCAACTAATTCATCACAAGCTGGGGCATTCTGTACTCCAGAAATCCTATTCCAGTTTCTGACTGTGGTGAGAGTTCTGGTGCACACCATTTGTCAGAGACTTCAGATTTCTGAGGATGCTTGCACCTTTTCATCCATCAGGAGCATTTGACTCCAACATGCCCCCTAATCAAGACCGCCATGAACAACACTGGTCTTTATGAATTTCTGAGATGTGATGATCCTTGTGTACTTACATTTGTAATCCATGTAAGAGAAGCTGTGTAATTCAGATGTTAAAATGAGCATTTTATGAGTGCAGCTATTTAGTGAGAGAGTTTAAGTCTGCTGAAACGCTACCTACTTAGCCTGACTGACAGCTGTAGCTTGTAATGGGCAGAATGCGATTTCAGCAGCAGGAAATACATTGAGGAGTTGTCAATCAGTCTAGGTGGGCAGGGACTAAGTTTAAACTATGACTTGGCCTTTCAAAGGTTACGACTTCATAACTTTGTTGAGTGTATCGGTTAAGCTGTTAGTCATTGTATTCCTAGCAGTCAGACTGTTGGGCTTTGAGATTGGCCATTTACTAAAACCAGTCAAGGCATTTGTATCTATTTTTTCTGGTTGGACATCTTCCCATAGATAATTTGTTTCTTTGAAAGTACTTGGAATTTTATGTTCTATTTCCATCCTTTGTGGATGAACTTTATTCACAAATACTACACCATTGCAACTGTTTTCCTATCTATACTACACCATCCAATATAAATATTCACACACTTGTCTATTAAAAGTATACCACACCGTGGAAATACCCCTTGTAACATTTCCTTAGAAAAATACAATTACAAGCTATTGTCAGAACTTTTGAAAAATATGGATTTGATTTTCCCAGTGAGTGTTTAATAATTCAAAAGAATGTGATACAGATAACAAGCAAAGCTAGAATAAAGAGACTAGGCAAGTGCAGAAGAGATTAATTTGTTTGTAGCCAAACACAATTTTCTTCCAGTCTATAGTATACATAGGCTGAATTTGCATATTAAGAAAGCGCACAGCTTTTGTTTTTGAATTTCTGACCTTGCGGGGATAAAATGTATTCAGATTTAGTTATGTACTTTGTCACACTGCTTGCCCACATTTTATGAGAAAATAACATCTTCTCAACTATACAACAGGCACCAAATAATAATAAATAAATACAAACTAATGTAAAAAATATGTGACATGTACTTAGCCAACAACCTGATATTTGGGTCCCATAGTTGCATAGCTTAAAATGCTTTACTTTAACAAGCTACTTCCTTTATTAGGTTAGTAATGGGATTGCCTTGATCATATATTATATTCCATTGCTGTTAAAATATTTTGGAATAATTTGCAATAATTGCATATACTGATAAATTATTGAGCATACTGAGTATTATAAAAAGATGTACTTTATAAAATGGAAAATTTTAAAGATTGTAAACATTGAGTACCCAGAGTTGCCAAAAACATGGGATACTATATAATGGTTCATAGCAGGAGTAAATAAAAGCAAGCCTAACATATGCCGCAGACAGTGGCGTAACTGGAATCTGATGAGGCCTGGTGCAGAGTTTGAGCCCCCCGTTTGTTCATCAGATGTATGCGTGGCCACTTATAGCACTTGCAGCTGTCACACCTGTCAGCATATTCTCTGCTCCTCCCCATGCCCAGGATTGTGTGTGTGGGGAGCAATGAATATTCATAGCCTTAATCGGTGGCCGGCAGATTGCAGTGCAGGGGTCTCACATCCATCTGAATCAGGGGCTGG
Organism: Anomaloglossus baeobatrachus; assembly: GCF_048569485.1. NCBI lineage: Eukaryota > Metazoa > Chordata > Amphibia > Anura > Aromobatidae > Anomaloglossus > Anomaloglossus baeobatrachus. The sequence goes on from NC_134355.1 coordinate 393,053,546, forward strand.
GGCCGACGGGCCCCCTGCATCCCTGAGCCTGGTCGTAGTGGCGACCTCTGTGGCCGTGGTTGTTACGCCTCTGGAAGCAGATTTGCTTTGAGTTTTTGTTTGATCACTAAATGTTTGATATATGCAGGTCTCGTGTCTGGAACCATTAGCTATCTTTAGAACAAGGGTCCTCTGAACTCATACTGAGCTGGCATCGGCCAAAAGATGGTGACCAATGAGAAACTCACTTAATTCATTGCTTTTGGAGTTCCAAATAGAGCAGAACAGATATGGATATGGAAATGTCTCATAAAATATTTCCTTTAACAACTTTTTACTCCACTCCAGCCGGTAGCAGACTGGTAGAATTTTGCTAACTGTATAGATAAGCAATCTGAATGCCAATTTAGAAAAAATTATTTTATTTCTGAAACCATAGTTGATAACAATTTAACAATATAGAGAAAGGCACTGTGATAACCAACAAAGCTCAACCCCGCTCAACACTTTAACATATACTATTACAGCTAGACCCACATACAGTATGAGATAATCGTACCCATATAATCCAGTAGTCAATGGAATATAAGGCATTAGTTATGTACATATCAACAAATGTCACTCATAAACATGGGCAAATTTGTAGAAGTGCAAAATCCAATGAAGATCATATAAATTAACATTTTATTGGCCAAAAGTTGTTAAGTCCAACTATCTCATAAACATGCAAACTTGGCTGGGCAGAGCGAAAATGTTTATTTCAATAGGAAGAAGAGATAATCACTCACACTAGCTTATCTCTTACATGCCACTAAATTGACAGAATCCTCTTTACACAAAATCCGCTTCTTGGTGAGACACAAGAGATCCCAACACATATGATACTGTCTGCCAGTCCTGCTTTAAAGGGTTATTTTCATCTTCATAATTGGATGTTATTTGTTAAAACAGGCACTTTTGCAGTTTACTATTTATAAAAATTGGCATATTAACATTTTCTTGTTGTTTACTGCTCATTGCCTGACTGACCACCACTGCTATTTAGCCGCAACGCGCTGTGCTGAAGCTGACCTTAATTATATTGTAACAGCGAGCTCCTGCTTACAAAAGAGCTTGTAAACACTGCGTATGAGCTGATATTTATTGATGGTCGGTTACCAATCAAAAGAGCTGTAAACAACTGCTGAAAATTATAATAATTAGTAAATTGCAAAATTGCTTGTATTTACACGCATTATCCAACCAAGCATTTATGAAGTCAGGAATAATCCTTTTATGTTATGTCTATAACCTTAAATGTTTAACACTATCCTGCTAGTTTTCTCAAAATTATTTACCAAACTGTACATGAATTAGTAGAATAAAATTTCCAGGTTTTCTTTCCTGAAACTTAATTTCACAGTGTTACTAAATGTGGAAGTATTTAAAGAGAAGTCTTCTGTAAACTGTTTTCATATTCCAAAGTGTCTGAGGTATAAATGAAGATTAGCATTCAGTATGAAAATCATGAAGCCTTTCGCATAAGCATATTCTAAAACTGGAATTGGTGGGAAATTCATTCGGAACAACAATTAATATCTCTATTCTATAGCTAAAACCCAAACATGAATACTAGTGATGAGCGAGAATGGCCATGCTCCGGTGCTCGGTACTTGTAACAAGCAGTTGGAGGCTTAGATAGATGTGACTCAAGTACACAAGTGTAATGGAATTCAATGGGGGACTGAAGCATTTTTCCAAGAAAACTTCCCAAAAAATTCTCGAGTCCCTCATTGACTTCCATCATACTCTGGTACTTGAGTCATGCCCAACCGAGCACCCAACTACTCGTTACAAGTACCAAGCACCCAAGCATGGTAGTGCTCACTCCTCACTAATTACTACACAGCAAAAGCCAAGCAGTAAACTCAAAGTGTAAACTGAGAACAGGAGGTATTCTGTGTTTTGTTTTTGCAAAAAGTTACATTGAATTATAGATCCATATCCATATACAGTATACAGTAGATGCCTCCACAGTGACATAGGAGAATTTTCCATATGTTAGATGGGACAGAACACAATAACACAAAACGAATACACTTTTTTCTTTTTTTTAGACTAACCCTTAATTAAGCATTTTCTTACTAAAGTTAGAATATCAGTATAATCACTGTCAGCAACAGCTGAACTACAATACTGTATGTGAATTTTATAGTTCTCTCCACTGGCCTATATAAAAACAATATCTCCTAATACGTTTATGTAGTTTGATGAAATATGACTTTGTAATTTAAAAGGCAAAAATTATTATGGCGTTTGAGTCCTATGAATATGTCCTACTGATATGATACCAGTCATTCCATTGCCTGATTGAGGAATAGAAAATAATAAGAGATCACTGTCCTCATGCCAAAATATGGGCCCACTGGAAAATTATCTATACCCAGGTCACTCACTACTAATCCATTATTTGTGACCAGGAGCACTTGTTCAAATGCAGAGTCATCAATAATCACAAAATTGCAAACATATCCAAAAAGCAAAAGTTTAGATCAGAGGTTCACAACCTACGACCTAAGGGTCACAATACTTTTCTGGGCAAGCCCCAACCATCTGGACATAGACATACTATTTGGACTCTGCTGGTTTCAGACACTATTCCTTGCCAGAGAGAAGAAGTGTAGTGTATAGTGCAGATCAATGACAGATAAGTTCACTATGTGTCCCTCTCTGGAATCCCAAAATATTAATAGACTTTTTTGGGGGGCCACTGTGTAGCACTCCAGAAAGAAGTTGATGACAAGGTGTCCATACATGAATGAGGCTCTCTTCAATGTAGTTTTATGGGAGAGTAAAGCAGATTTGAGCAACTCACGATAAGTACAGCATGTATGATCTCTTCCTTTCTAGAATACAGACAGGTGAGAAGGTGACCCCTCACTTGCATATACTTCACATATAGGTCATTTAACTAAAATATTTAATTAAAATCCCTGATCCTAATTTAGCTTCTATTTATTCCATCTGAAAATGTGGCTCTTAGACCTTTATAGTAGAAAAGGTTATTCTTGCCTAATTTAGATATATAGGTATATTCTTTATTATAAATATCTTCTTTTTCTATATAGTGCAGTTCCACATGGTTTACTTATACCAGCCTATGATTGAAAAGAAAGCAACTAAAGCCGGCGTCACACGTGCTGATATGTCATGCGATCGCATGAGCGATCGCACCCGCCCAATCGTTTGTGCGTCACGGGAAATTTGTTGCCCGTGTCGCAGAAAGTCGTTAACCCCCTTCACACGTACTTACCTCCTAAACGACCTCGCTGTGGGCGGCGAACATCCTCTTCCTGAAGGGGGAGAGACGTTTGGCGTCACAGCGACGTCACACAGCGGCTGCCCAACAGAAGCGGAGGGGTGGAGATGACATCCCGCTCACCTCCATCCTTCCACTTTGCCGGAGGCCGCAGGTAAGCTGCAGTTCGTCGTTCCCGAGGTGTCACATGGAGCGACGTGTGCTGCCTCGGGAATGATGAACAACCGGCACGCAGAAGGAGGAACGAGTTTATGAAAATGAGCGACGTGTCAACGAGCAATGATAAGGTGAGTATTTTTGCTCGTTAACAGTCGCTCATAGCTGTCACACGCTACGATACGTCAAACGATGCCAGATGTGCGTCACGGAATCCGTAACCCTGACGACATATCGCCTGATATATCGTAGCGCGTGATGGGGCCTTAAAAGTGTGAAGTTGTCTGGACTTACAGCCATATACAACATTTTGGGTACAAATTTTCACTCTGATTTATTTGTGCAGCAATGTTTGTAATTTTGTAATTCGTTTTATCTCCACATTTCTAAATCATATGTGACTACTGGCTCCTGATCATCACTTCATGTTGGACAAGTCAAACAAATTTCTATAATCGATCTGGGATAGGTTTTATAAAACTTTCAGTGATGAGAGAAACAAATCAGTAGGTAAGTGACCACCAGAATTAAGCAATCTAAGTCACTGAAAATCACAGAATTATTAGACTATGAACTAAAATATCTAATCCTGCCATTAGAAGTTGCCTGTACTTGGAGATACTTTTTCACACCATGTACTAGAAATTCAAAAGCAACTGCAATAAGCAACAAGTAAAAGGCCATTGTCATTTGAAGTTGCTTGTAGAATAGTTGTGCCGACTCTGCGCCAAAAAGGAATATCTATCCACTTGTGGGGAGTGTATTATTCTTAATTATGCCAGACGTATTGTTCCTTTGTTTAGCGAGTCAAGGTACATGGGCCATTGTTTCATGTGGGACTGTCAAGTGTCCTTTTTGTGTGCTAACTTGTGGAATGGCAGCTGATTGCAGATTGCATCAGCACCTTGCAGTGCACTAGACGTCGTCATCTGCAGTATAATTGAACTATTGAGCAGTGAGGAAAAACCCATGATTTTCTTCCCCAATCTTGTGGGACACAATGCCCTGAAAAGAAAACTGAGGGATATCAAAAGGGGTCTGCTCCTATAACCTATCATTCTACATGACTTTAGCCTTGGGACCATGGTTCCAGCTGGTGGATTACTAAAATGCTCCACTACCTAACACTGAGTCCAGTAATTAGTTTAGAGAACCCAATCCGGTCACCTGGCCACATATCTCGCTGTTCTCGGTCGGCTTCTTAAGCTTCCTGCTATCTCCTTTTAGTGGGATGCTCAACAAAAGTGGGGTGCTGCTAGCTGGGGTAGTGGCCCTGGATGCCCCAAAGTTGAGGAGATTCTTTTACCTGGCGAGTCAGTAGGAAGGTGAGACTCTGTCAATTGTACTATCTTGTGCCCTGCTGTACTATAAACTATTATGTGTTGGGAACCCAATAAAGTCTTACCGGAGTGTGGTAACCTCCCCCTATGTTGTCTGAGTAGTGAGGAAGCAGTCCTGGACCATGTGGTCTTTTTAAATACAGCCAGGCCAATGTATGACAGCATTGCTGACCCTCATTTCTCCACAATAGTCAATTAAAATAATTTTATTTACCAATAATTAAGGAACACCTCAAGTGTCTGGCACGTTGGAGCAATTTTTCTGCAGAAAAACCTGTTTTTGGTCAAATAAAATAATCTGCACTTATGATTATCACATAAGATATCAAATCCTGTAAGCAGAAGTTATTATAAATAACAGTGACTTTTACAACAATTAAATCTTTAATCTTTGAAATGCAATAATTTTAGTAAAAAAGTACCCCCAAGTAATTTCCTTTTGAAATTAAGTATTAATATCCCTTCATATAATATTCAGAATGTTCATTACCTGAATACTTGGAAAACATTTAAACACAGTTGAAAAACCCTCCTACACAAAAAATGTACGTTTAAGTATAAAGCAAAACAATATTTCAACATTATTACTATTGCATAGAAAATTAGAATGATACTATGCTATAAATGTAAACATTAGTCAAAATGCTATATGCACCATGACACTGAATGTTCTGTGAATGGGATATATGAAGCCTAGCCTTTTGTAAGGCTAATAAAGGCTAGCACGAGACTGAATGTTAGCCACTATAGTGTGCACTGGAAGTAAACAGATTGGAGAACAAAGTGACATTCATATATACCTTTTTTAAAAAAATATCCCTGCCTTTTTTTGTGTGAATTGAATGACTGTTAGTAGGTAAAATACCATGTTCACATGTAGCTTAAATGGGTTGCCCACTACTAGGATAACCCCTTTTGATTCCGCTTGTTTCCTCCAGTTAAAATAAAATACCCTCTACTGACTTCCCATTCTGGCGCTGTGCCAGAGCTGTGGTTTGGGGCTTATGTGACATTGTAACGTCACGGGAGCCTCCTGTCCAATCACCGCCAGCTTCTCTCGCCACACCATCATATCAAATCATTTAGTCAACAGGAAGTGACGCTGCCGCTGCCACTGCCACTCACTTTCTGTTGATTGCTCAATTGGTCTGAAGGCGTGGTGAGAGAAGTCAGCAGTGACTGGACATGAGGCTCGCGTGATGTCACAATGTCATGTGAGGGCCAAACTGCGGTCACCGACGGCGCTGGGACGGAGCCAGAATGGGAGGTGAGTACAAGGTTTTTTCTTTAACTTGGGGAGACAATTGAAAACAGAAGGGGCTGTGCTGTAGTGGGAACCCCCTTAGATGCTGGGTAGAAAAAACAATTTTTTACGGTAAGTGGGAACATGGGCTAAAAATGTAATTTTAGACAATAGCAACTGTATTGGATGCAGCTTAATGGTGATAGACACACTTAGGGAAAGGTTCAATCTCTGACTGCCTGATCCTCAGATGAAAACAGTGTGTCAAAGCATTCATCTGAGCTAGTGTCATACCAGCAGGAGAGGACTACTTTGGGTATGTTACTATACTTTGTCATTACCCTGCCATTACTTTTAGGGAGTAGTTCACAGACCTTATATGATACATATAGCAATGAACGCCTTTCTATATGTCCTCTGCTGTTATTTCTGATGTCTATTTCTCACTGTTGTTTTCATGCTCAGACCTTGATTTTTTTTTAATAAATATTGTTTTTCTATATTTACAATGTTTATGAACTCATTATCATTCCCTTTGTTCTCCTTTTCTTTGTGTTTATTTTATGAAGTAGTCTGATGAAAATCTCTCCGTAAACAGTACTGAGGAATAGTATTGTTGTAGCCGTGGCATATATTATGCCATATAGTATGTTATCTGCATTTTGATAGCAATTTTAATTTTTCTTCATTGAAGCAAAACCACATTCCAGTATTTTCCCTATTTCAGTGTTCTTTGCAATAGCCTGGAGGATGCAAACAGGCTAAAGACCTTGTTTGACATAGTTCTGGCTATTGACACCCTATGGCCATGTTAAAAGGTTAAGGCACATTTTCAGGATGATTAGAGTACAGATATTTTTAATGTTTGTTTATGAGAACTGAACTCCCAAAAATAGAATTTTCCATGAATGTCAGATACCGTATTTTCTAGTTTATAAGACGCTCCGGGTTATAAGACGCACCCCAAATTAGGAAAAAAAATAGGAGAAAATAATTTTTAATGTTAAAATGATGGTCCGTCTTATAATCCTAGTGTGTCTTAATTTTAATGCTTAACGGGGAAAGTGGCGGTGGTGGAGCAGCTCAGGAAGGTCATAGGAGACAGGGTCAGCAATGCTGCGGGCTCAGAGAAGGGATTGCTGCATCTTAGGAGGGTTAGTCAATGGAGGTTTGGCAATACTGCGGCCTCAGGGGTGTCACGGCTGCAGGCGCCATTGATCTGACGTGCTGCGAGGGTGTCACTGCAGTGCAGAAACTCAGGAGGTTCACAGAACAGGGTGTTGGTGTGTCCTACTGGTGGCAGACACCTGATCTGACTGCGAGATCCATTGAATCACCTGCGGTTGGTGCGATAGACTTCAAGAAAATGGCCACAGAGGTGATGTGTGCACACAAAAGTCTCCATGGCCATTTTTTTTGAAGTCCATTGTGTCAATCAGCGCACGCGCCGCTTCTGCAACCATTTTCATGAAGTTGATCGCGTCAACTGCGGGCGATTGATTAGAGCCTGAAGTCAGATCAGGCACCTACTGCTGCTGCGACACTGCAGTGACATCCTCAGTATTGCCGATCCTGCCTCCTATGACCCCATTCCACCACTGCCACCCCTGTATGCCATATCTGCATTTTAAGAGGACCACCATTTTTCCCCCAGTTTTGGAGGGGAATTTTCATCTTACAATCCGGAAAATGCGGTGCCTCCTTTACCTTTCATCTTATCTCAAGATAGCTGTGAGATTAATTTTTGAAAAAACCTTTTGTATTACTTACAAAGTTGATTATTTTGAGCCACTCATTTACATCTCAAGCCAAGAGGAAAGGTGTAATGTTACTATTGCATTTAACACCAATGCAGTAATATTATTATAAAGACCAACATAAAAATTAGTTTATGTGAAACATTATACACTAGCATGCATTGTCGCTTCACATTTTTACTTTTACCCTTTTTATCATTGGTATGCTTAAATTATGATAATTTGTTGACTATTACTAAGACAACTTTTCTTTTTAGAGCTATACCATGAGCACAACAGTCCAGGAAAAAATATAAATATAATCTATATGTACATATCGAAATAATTCACTTCAACTCAATGTAAAAAGAAAAAAACAAACAGGTAAACTGTGAAAATACCAGATAAAAAATGACAGAGTAGAGATCAAGGTGACAAAATAGTTACTCCCCTATTAAGAAGGAAAAGCTCCCCCAGTAGCCGTGTAATTGAACTAATGAATGAAATATTGAACCAAAATGAAAATGCTACATTTTCAAGATTTTACAATCAATACCCAGGGAATACTGGTTTTCAAGGAAGTCTATCAAAGAGTTAAAAATCTAACGAAAACAGTATAAATCAATAGAGATTAGATGAAACATACGTCAATAAAGCACAGAACAATAAGATTGGTATACAATAAATACATCATTCCCGAAAACTTTGGTAGACCACTGAAGATCACTATAGGCATTGCGTTCAATATATAGAGAACAGAAGGATTCTCGTTTTTGTATAAAGTATAATCGTAATCACTGTAATGACTGCATTGGTGCCCTTCTTTTCATACTTGTGACTTTGTATTTTTCTGCTGTTTGAGTACAAATCCTTCTTTCCTATATAATTAATTGAATGCCAATAGTACGCTCCAGTAGTCTAAGGATTCATGTATTTCTTATATACTGAATGTATTGTTCCGGGCTTTATTGATAATCTCTATTCTTTTATACTGAGTTTCTTAGGCATTACTCAATGACAGAGTTTCTTGAATAACATTTTCTCTGGGTATCCATCGCAATAGATTATGGCAGATATAGTATTTTCATCTTTGATGATTAGCACTGGTACTATTGGGCCTTTGCCTTGTTAATAAGGGATCGTTTTGGTGTGTGACCATTTTGTCATCTTGAATAGGATTGTGGTAGACTGCCTCCAAAAACTGGTGATAAAGGTTCAAAACATCTTTATCCTGCCATACATTGGATGGCATTTTGTCAACTTGGTTTAATTTCATGTGTGTAACTTTTATATAGTATTTATACACAGTTGAGTTTATCCATTTACAAATAATATCTTTCTATGTAGAGTTGTAATAAATTATTTTGATATATACAAATAAAGTATATCCCATCTAGCAATCTTTCTCACCCCTTGGCATCACAGCTAGTTTTGGCTTTTATGACAGACCATTTTTTCACCTTTTAATTGTGGCATTCCAGAAGTAGAGATGAGTGAACCTGAGCCATAAAGTTCAGGGTTCATACCAAAAACTGGGTGTCCACGGCTTGAACCCGAACACGGTGTTTTAAAATGTCTTTGCCAGAGTTCGGGTGCTGTTCATATGCTAACCACTTGATCAAACATCGGGGTGTTTGGCGCAGTGAGAGCCGCTTGCAGTTTCTGAATGGCTCTCACTGGGGGTAAAAACAGGATTTTCACATGCTTTGTGTAATCCACCCTCAAAAAACCCCGCCATTCTTCCCTTCCTCAGAAGTGATTTGTATTTGACTGGCTGTATGTGGGTGGTGACCCAAACTGCTCAATCAGTGACTTCCATTATTCTCATTACTCGAGTCGAGCCTGTTAGTTCAGTCCCCCATTAACTTATATGTGGTTCGGGGTCCATGAACAAGTTCAAGTCAAGTCTGGGTTTAGAAAGAGACTTTTAACTAAAGTCCAGCAAACTCCAACATCAACAGGTCTGCTCATCTCTATCCAGTAGCCATAACATTTTTGTTTTGGGTGACAGTCATATTAGGGCAAGTTTTTTTTTTGGGGAGGATGAGATGTAATTGTCATTTGTCATTTTGGGGTATATACAGGGTGGTCCAAAAGTAGGTGGACAGAAAATAATATTTATTTTGATTGATATATAAAATTGTATTTACTAACACAAGCATAACATTGACAATTAAATTTTATTCTGTACAATAATACAAACGCCCTTAAATTTTATCAACACAGGTGCCCAAACTGTTTTCCATTACAATTTGCACAGCTTTGAAGTCTGTCTCTTACGCTTCGACAACCATTTTTGCACAAGTCTCTTTTGGTATTAATTTCTTGAAATACATCTCTTATGTAATTTTTCAAATCACTGACACTTTTTGGTTTTCGACTATAAACTTTGTCCTTGAGTACTCCCCAAAAGAAAAAAATCCATTGGGGTCAAGTATGGTGAACAATCAATCAAGTGGGCCTCTTCAGCCAATCCATTTATTAGGAAATGTTTCTTCAAGATACTCGTGGATTACTCTTGAATAATGTGGAGGGGATCCATCTTGTTGAAAATAAAGGTCATTTGAATTAGGCTGTTGCTGTAACTGGGGAACAACTTGATTCATTAGAATTCCGAGATACTTATCTCCTGTGACGGTTTCATCAAAAAATATTGGTCCTAAAACACCATAACTTGAAATACCACCCCAAACATTGACACCAGGCTCAGTTTAGTTGTTGCTCTAATGTTAAATGCATGTTCTCATTATACCACTAAATACAATTATGTCTGTTAATATGGCCAGATAATTTGAAAGAAGTTTCATCACTCCACATAATGTTATCTAAAATTACTGGATTTCTTTCAATTTCGATAAGCATAATCTCACTAAATTGCAGCCGCCTGTCTGGATCATCCTCCAATAAACCATGTATTAGACGTGGACAATAAGCTTTCCACCCAATAGATTTCAGGATTCGCATGATAGAAGCTCGAGAAATTCTCAATTCTAAAGAGACTCTTGTGGTGGACTTTTTTAGACTCTGAACAAATGATTCAGCAACAAGTTGTTTATTATTTTCTGTACGGGCTGTTTTGGTTCGACCAGTTTTTGGAGCATTGAGGATTGAGCCAGTGGCATCGAATTTGTCACGAATGCGGTAAATTGTTTGTCTCTTCGGGGCTTGAGTACCAAATGTTTCATCCCAATTTGCTCTAATGGCCTCAGCATTTTGAGATTTCCAATACTCTTTTAAAATCCATTTTCTTTGATCTGTATTTAAATTATTTGCCATTATGGGTTATCTGAATTATCTGAAAAGAAAACAGATTTGGGGGAAATTTATCTGTGAAAATTGGATCTGTGAAACTGACTCAGTTGCCCTTAGCAACCAATCAGATTCCACCTTTCATTTTCCAAAGAGTCGGTGAAGAATGAAAAGTGGAATCTGGTTGCTAAGGGCAACTGAGTCAGTTTCACTTTACACCATGTTTGATAAATCTCCATAACCCTATTACACATACTGTCCACCTACTTTTGGACCACCCTGTATATAACTTATTATTAAACTTTTATAACTTTTTATTGGAAAGAATCGAACATAATAGCAATTAAAACTCTTTTTTTTTGCTTTTTAAACCTTGTGCTTTCCACAATTCCACAATTCTATGCTTTGATTTGTTTTTTTTTATAGTACTTTTGTAAAAAAAAATCATATATGTTTCAGTTTTCATATGAGAGCTATAAGTTTCATAATTTTCCCACAGGGATTATATTTTCCATGACAAGTTGTGTTCTTCATTAGTGCCATTTTAGAATACATGTGACTTTTTGATCACTTTTTATTACTCTCTTTTAGTTGGAAAAATGAGCATAAACAGCAATTCTATATTTAATTTAGCTTTTACACACCATTCCCCATTTGGTATAATTGTCATGTAATCTTTACTCAGTGATTGGCTATGACCTCAACAATAACAGATTTATATAGGGTTTTTTATATTCTACTTTTGCACAAGAAATTATTTTAAAAAGTTTTTTTGGGGGGGTTTGTCATATTTGGATACTTTAAACTTTCTTTTTACTGAGATGGAGTTCTATAAGAGCTTGACTTTTGCAGGACAAGGTGAAGTTTTTACAATTTTTGGATACACAGAACCTTTTAATTACATTTTATTTTTTTTTCCGTAAGCATGAACTAAAATTATTAAATTAGAAATTATTTTTAAATTTTGTTTTTCAACCACTCTCCCTGTGCCATCCTTGAAATGTAACTGTATTGAGTAAATGTACTTAACTAAATGTAACAATATTGAAAGGGAACTAACCACCAAGTTTTTGCCCTATAAACTAAATGCAGTGTCATAATGGCACTAGGATGCTGAATAAAATGATACCTTCAGCCAATAAATATGAGTCTTGATTGCAGAGTAATCTTTGTACAAACATCTGAAAATGATGTACTAATTCTTGGAGTGCTTGAGCATCGGGTTAAAATGGCAACGGAGATTGAAGTACGCACATGCGCTGATTCTAGCTCTATTTTATTCAAGACTTGGAGAAAAACATGAAAATAGTACTGTGTATGCGCCGGACATAGTCCTAATCGTGGCGGTAGAGGGGATAAATTTAAATAGCGGGGAGGCAGGCAGCTAGGGGAGGAATCATTACAGAATACCTGACCCTCAAAGTCCCACTCTTAGTGCTCAAGGCATGAATTATGTCATTTTTGGACGTTTGAACAAAGATTACTCTGCAATCAAGACTTGGATTTATCAGCTAAATGTATCATTTTAATCAAGATCCTAGCACCATAATGGCACTGCCTTTAGTTTATAGGGCAAAATACTGGTGGTTTGTTCCCTTTAAGAAAACTTCTTGCAATCTGGATTTACGGCAACAGGATTAGCCTGTTTCTTCCACTCTGTTGTTGCTCTTTGGTCGGGTTTGCAACTATTTTCCTGTACCGTTGTGTTTTTGGTATAGTTGTACTAAGTAATGTGACAATGAATAATTTGATTAGGATGCACTATTTGTAGGTGCTTCTCTTTTTAGGATCCAGTTGCATCATAAGAATATATCCAGTTTAAGCACCAATATAACCATATAACCACATTACAGGATAACTCTATATTTAAGTAAAACGTTTAGAGAGTGTGGAATAATATCTGCTATTCTACACTCTTACCATTGGTGAAACAATTAGTTTTAGTGATCCACATTTTGCCCCGTCGTTCACAGAAGTCTGTGTTTAACCATCAATTAAATACATATTTCTGTGTCTTGTAAACAATAGGCATGCAATAAGGATGTGCTCCCCAATAGTATAATGTGTAAATAGGCTATATATACATAAAACAAAAATAATGAAAACACACAGTCTTATGCAAAAGAGATAAAATTACCATATGCTATCGCCTAAAACTTGGATCTTACAGACTTTAAGAATCCCAATTGGATGATAAATAAGGTTATCATTAATCACTCAGTGTCAGAAACAATCCTTGTCGGACTCACATAGAGTACATATTAAAATTCACAGTTACATTATCGAATAATCTCCACTTCAAAGTTTAACACAATACAACTACTGTACATATGATTGTACACAGTGTCTAAAAACAATCAACTAACTCAAAACTACTCAAATCTTCACATTTGATTTCATTTTCCACTCAGTAGATTTCTCATATATAATTAGAACATTTGTCGTTTTGAGGGCTTTTTTCTTCCCAAAGTAAGACGCCATACTTCTTCTGGGAACCTTTGTCTTGTCTTCATTTCAGTCTTATCATGATTCCAGAGAAGACCAAACTACCGGAAAAATAATAGATAGGAACCACCTATCAAGAAACTACAAAAAAACTGGCATGCTTATTTATTTTTTTTTTGTCTAAAACCATTTAAAGTATATGTTGATCACCTCAGCATCAGTGAAAGGGAAAACTTTAAAGTAGTTGGCTTTGTAACAATATTACAGGATATTTATCAAAATTGGTCCAAAAAATAGTAGAGAAATTACCCGTAGCAAATAATCAGATTTCAGTTTTCAACAGATCCTTTGGAAAATAAAAAGTAGACTGGTTGCTACTTGCAACTGTTCCATTGTTCCTTTGTTTTTTTAAAAAAAATCCCTAATTTTATTGATTTTATATTTGATCATTTGAAAAATTCGGTCTTTTTAATCATAAACATAGTCATGAACAAAATTCTTACTAATATTATACAAGGCTCTCCTACTTTAAAAGGATTTGTGTCTGTGCAAGGTCTTGGATGAACTATCAGCAATTAAAATTACAGAATGCCATATCTACAGTAAATATGTAACCATGAATTTGGAGCAAGTGTCCTGATATGCATCCAGTGTCTGAACAGAGTCCCAAGACTCTGCTTGTAAAGGCAACCTATATCTTAAAGTAGCAGTCTAGTGATTTTTTTTCTAATCAAAATATCACAAGTCCCACAATATATACAGTGTGTCCACCCCTATCCTGTCCACCGCCATTAACTTGATAACGGCGACAGCTATAGGAATAGAAGTGGTGTCTAGGCATAGTAAAGTAGCTATGCGGTACGCAATGAAAACACCTATAGCGCAACCTGGTGGAAAACAACAGAGTTAGCATTTTTATCTCGAAAATGGAAGGAGATAGAGAAAAAAAGTGAATTACAACGTTATAGGGCATCATCAATTCAATATGAATCGACACCTTGCATACAGAAATGCTATGATTAGAATGTGAAAAACTCACAAGGCTGCGGATGTGAAGTGATACCTCATGGAGACCTTCCTACAAGTCATTGGGTATGGTCGCTGCATGGAGTGGCCTCCACGCTCACCTGACCTGATCCCATTGGACTTCTTTCTGTGAGGTCACATCAAGCAGCAGGTGTATGCGACCCCTTCACCAACATTGCAGGACCTACGACGACGTATTACAGATGCTTGTGCAAACGTGTCACCTACCATATTGCGCAACATGCAGCAAGATACAGTATGCTGTCCATAGTCCAGATGTGCATTGCAGCTGACGATGGCCACTTCGAGCATCAAAGTTAAATGAGCGCCAAATGCGTGACCAGCATTCAATGTTTTGGGGGGTTCATGGGTTTCATATCATAGCATTTCTGTATGCAAGGTGTCAATTCGTATTGAATTGATGATGCCCGGCAATTTTTTAATTCATTTTTTCTCTATCTCGTTCCGTTTTCGAGATAAAGATGCTAACTCTGTTGTTTTCCATCAGGTGGCGCTATAGGTGGTTTCATTGCATAGCGCATGGCTACTTTACTATACCTAGACACCACTTCTATGCCTATAGCTGCCGCCATTCTCAAGTTAATGGCGGTGGATAGGATATGGGTAGACACACTGTATAATTCACTTAGCATTACCCCATATGGTTACTACTTATATTTAAAAATTCTATATACTATATTTATCTAAAGTCATCAGAATGCCATTACTGCTTATATAATAAAACTAAATGAAATGTATCCCAAATTCTCTCCACAGGTGGTGAGAAAACTGCTATCACAGTAAATAATAATCATTATACAGCTCCTAACACAGGTATGATGAAGGAGTTGACAGTCTAATCTCCCGAAGTATATACTCATAATGTCTTATTATACAGTATTTTGGAGAATATAGTGGTAGGATAACCACACTGTTACAACAGCAGGCAAAGATGGTATTAGCTTTAGCTGCTCACTTGATGCTGGGGTAAAGCATCATTGGATTTCTAGCAGAACACAGAGGAGTAAAATATGGTGTGAATTCTGAGAATCCTAATGAAGGCTCAGCAAAGAAGGGACACTGAACTGCACAGTTGTGAGGACAGTACATGGATAGAGAAATTAAAAAAATGCCAGACTGCGTCTTTAAGAAAGTATTCAGGTTCATGATCACATGATATGTCGTTAAACTGCTACGTATTTGGCTGTACTGTAATCCATTTATTTATTTGCAAGGCTATCAGAGGATGTATAAACTGTATCATAAAAATAATTGAAAAACTGTTGAAACAACTTTAGTGTAACTCTTGACTTTCAACCTACCTATGTTTTCTCACCATTTAATTCAGTGTCCTAGATATTCTCATTAATTTTGGATAAGCTTTTTAGTAGGCAGAAAAGCTTTGTGTTAATGTCAATTAAGTATCTGCATATCATATTTTTCCTGTGTTAATTATTTAAAAGCATATGACTTAGCATACTGTACGACATATGCATATTGAAATATTATTACTTAGTATGGTAATGCAGAAATACAATGTAGCTAGAAACAATAGCCAAGGTCAAATTGTCTACATTTCACATGAATAAGAATCTGTTGTTAGATCTTTTGTTATTAGTATTTTCTTCTCTTGAAATGGAAATTAGTCATGTAATAATTTGATGCAAAGTTTTTTAAGTCTGTTTTCAGTTGTGTGACTCTTACTTAGTCGACTGCCATGCTGAACTCTTTGTGCCTGCCCTCGTCGGATCAAAGATGTTACTTACTTTGAGGCCTGGCAAGTACCAGCGTGGGAGACTGGCTGGGAATCCCCAGTTCTGTTGACTTGTCGATGGCCATGCTGACTCTAAAGGCCGCTTTACACGCTATGATTTATCTGACGATATGTTGTCAGGGTCACGGTTTTCGTGATGCACTTCCGTCATCATTAGCAACGTCGTTGCGTGTGACACCTATGGGCGACTCCAAATGATCGCAAATAGGGTGGAAAATCGTTGATCGTTGACACGTCGTTCAGTTTCAAAATATTGTTCTTCGTTTGTAACGCAGCAGACATATTGCTATGTTTGACACCCTGCCAACGACGAACAACATCCACACGACCGCCTTGGTCAAACAATATATCGCTGAACGATGTAGCGTTGTTTGTGAGATGTGTACGTGTACAAAGCGACCTATGAGCGATCTCAGCAAATCGTAACAACGATCTGGGTGTGTCACATCGCTAACGAGATCGCTAGTGATATCGTTGTGTGTAAAGCAGCCTTTACTTAGTAGAATATGAAAATGTGTAGATATGCGGAATGATTAAAGTGTTCATCCAAGTACCCCACAGTATGTGTAAAAGATGTTCCAAGCTATATGATCTGAATTTAGATTTAAAATGATTATTTGCTCTTTTTCAGACAACTTATATAATAAGATCTCATGTTTTCTTTAGTTTTTGTTGTGCTCACAAGTATTATCATAAATTAGCGCCACTTTCATTTGTCATTGTATGATAAATCCCATCCTGGAAATATGGGCAATTCCTTGTGTTCATGTGATTGAACAAAAATGCATAGAACCTTGGCAATTGTATGTCTGTACCACATTGAGTAAATGATATCATTACACTTTTTAAAACATTGGAATGTTTCCAATTATGTTTATAGTAGAATTCTATTCCCGTCAGGGAATGCGTATCTAATGTATTTGCATTGTATTATATTTCAAGCATAGATATAGAAAATATTCACAAAGTACCGCTTTAAGACATTATCCTTTGTTCAGCCTTAGATTGTAGGGAAATATTTTGGATATTATATGATTCTAAAAAAATTCTGAGAAGTCTGGTAAGTGTGGGATAAGAATGCATATTCTCCATTACGGATAGTTATAGCTCCGGTTCCCATACCTATCCTGTCTACACTTGTCTTTGAATCCTGATCCAGCTTTGATATATTAGAAATTGCTCAATTACTGACAGAGGACGGTCACCACTGTGTCCAATGCTTAGCTAGATGATGCTTTCTCAAATTTCTGGTATGTATAGAGAGCACCAAGAAGCAGGAACCAGCAGGGATTGGGTATCAGTAAAGGTAAATCTTGATTCGTTTCTTATTTTCTATACCTTTGTAAGCCGTTTTCTAAATATTGTTATTGGCTGGATACCCTTTTAACTAATTCACTCTCAAATTTACCTTGAGGACCAGGAGGCCCAGGATCTCCAGGTGGTCCCGGAAGTCCATCATTTCCAGGTGGGCCTTGTTTTCCTTGAGCAGCAAGTAAAGCAGCTGGTGTTTTTAGTTGAGAAAGGAAATCACTCATTTTCTCTATGAGAAATAAATATGAAAGTTGTGTTATAAAATTAACCAATCTTTAATAGAAGAATCTTAAAGCGCAATAACTGTGAGAAAGGTTCACATTTCAAGTCATAGGTTGTCTAAATCTATAAAGAAATAATTGCATAGTATTTTCTACAGTTAATATTTCCCTAGTTCACAGCACATGAATAATTTGTTAATCTCAGGATTAAAAATAATCTGTCAGCTGGTTTTTGCTATGTAATCTGTAGACAGCATGTTGTAAGAGTTAACTCAGAAAATTCAGTGATGCCTTTCTTATCAAGGTGCTTGGTGTTGTTTACTTTCAATGATTGTTTTAGCACCAGGACCTAATTATTGATTACCTCATGCCTGGCAAAAAAGATACTCCTCCTCCTGTGATTAGCAGCTCACTATCAATGTACAATATCTACAGAGAGCCTGGTGTGGATGTGTGCAGCTTTCTGAGCTCTGCTACTTGCTAAAATAAATGATACTCTGTTGGATTTATGGTCTCTGCTTACATCATGCTGCTCTTAGATGAAGAAGCGAAAACCAGCTGACAGATTCCCTTTAAGATATGTTAAATCAGTGCACTGGAAAACGAAAAAAAAAATCCAAATGAGTCAAAATAATGAATCAAAATAATGAAAAAAAAGCAATTCAGCAATTTATTTACTTTTTATTTACCATGTTCACTATACGGTAAAAGTGACCTGACTATATGATAACATTTCTTACTTGTGTTGCCATTTTCTGAGATTTGTAATGTTTTACATTTTTGGGAAATGGAGCTGTTTGAGCAATTGTTTTATGGGTCACAAGCTGTTGTTTTTATTGATACCACTTTGGGGTTGATAAGATGTTTTGATTGCCTCTACATTTTTTGTGTTGTTGAGGCAGCCAAAAAACGGCATTTGTAGAGTTGTTTTTTTTTTTCTAGCTATGCCGTTTACCAATCAGATAAATTTATTTTAGTTTTTGATAGATTGGACTTTTATGAATGCAGCAATACCAAATATGTGTATTTTTTTAAAAGATTTTTCATTTCCTAATTTTCACTGGTCTACATTAAATGCCGCTGTTGGAGATTGACAGTGACATTTACCATGTTAACAGCTGCGGGCATAGCTATGCTTTACCCACAGCTTTTAGAGGCAGATGATGGCTGAAATATACATCCATCATCTGCCAGCAAAGATGCAAGCTTGTACACTGAGCTTGCATCAAAGTCAAGGGCCTGAAATATGATGTAACTGCATGTTAGATGTCAGTAATGAGCAAGCCTGAGACAACCTGGGCTGTGATGAGCGGTGAAATGACGCCCACAGCCCAGTGACTCATGGAGACTGGGACCGGCCGCAGTGATGACAGGTGAACAGGAAGCTGACATGACATCACCGGATCCCTGAGGCTACGGAGCCTGAGGGTCAGGCGATGGGGAAGAGCGGTCTGCAATAGCGTCGCTCAGAGGCACTATTGGCAACACAAATGTATTTGAGAGAAACCTTGTTTCTCAACATAATATCATTGTGGCCAATAATGAATATGGGTGAACCACTTCTTTAATAAAGAACCTTTTCCTGACTGCTACAAAAAGACAAACAGTCAATAACTCTTTGTATGAATCAGTGTCTCTGTCACTATTTTATGCTGCTCTCAGATCGAACAGTAGAGTTGAGCCCGGTTCGTGGTTCGTGGTTCTCCAGTTCGCGGCTCGAGTGATTTTGGGGGCTGTTCTAGATCAAACTAGAACTCGAGCTTTTTTTGCAAAAGCTCGATAGTTCTAGATACGTTCGAGAACGGTTCTAGCAGCAAAAAACCCAGCTAATTCCTAGCTGGCTTTCCGCTGTAATAGTGTAAGTCACTCTGTGACTCACACTATTATGACATTTCAGTGTATAGTGTGCGGGAACAGCGCCTTCCGATCACTGCTGTTTGGATAATTTTTTTTTTTCCTTGTCTTTCTTCCCTAAGCGCGCGCGTGTAGTGGGGAGGGCCAGCATGTCAGCCAATCCCAGACACACACACACAGCTAAGTGGACTTTTAGCCAGAGAAGCAACGGCATGTGTGATAGGATGTCCATGTCACATGTACCTGCATTATAAAAACGAGTATCTGCCCGTCCGGACGCCATTATCTCTTCTGCGTCCTTGGTGTCAGACATCACTGGCGCAGCTCCAATCGCCGATACTGCTGTATACGCTCCATACACAGCGCTGGACAGCTTAGGGATAGCACTTTCTATCAGTCCTTTTAAGGGCTCATACCGGCAGGGTCAGAGCCATAGGTGACAGGTCCTGAAAACAGAGTTTAACAGCTACACAAGATGACAGCGTCTGTGTAGCTAAGGTCAGGGATTTCCTCGCTGCATTTCCCCATTAGGAGGGATAGAAAGGCAGGCTTCCTTTCCTCTACCCAGAGACCCACAACCCTGCCACTGTACCCTCCTGCCCTTTGCACACTCCAACTCATTGTTACTAAGCCATTATACTAGCAAACACTGAGTGAACTTAGTGGCATCCTTAACGTGGCTGTTGGACTGCTGTATAGTCCCAGTAGTGCACAGATATTTGCAGCACGTCTGCCTGCATTGCACACTCAAACTCATTATAACTAAGCCATTATACTAGCAAACACTGAGTGAACTTAGTGGCATCCTAAACGTGGCTATTGGACTTCTGTATAGTCCCAGTAGTGCAAAGATATTTGCAGCACGTCTGCCTGCATTGCACACTCAAACTCATTATAACTAAGCCATTATACTAGCAAACACTGAGTGAACTTAGTGGCATCCTAAACGTGGCTATTGGACTTCTGTATAGTCCCAGTAGTGCACAGATATTTGCAGCACGTCTGCCTGCATTGCACACTCAAACTCATTATAACTAAGCCATTATACTAGCAAACACTGAGTGAACTTAGTGGCATCCTAAACGTGGCTATTGGACTTCTGTATAGTCCCAGTAGTGCACAGATATTTGCAGCACGTCTGCCTGCATTGCAAACTCAAACTCATTATAACTAAGCCATTATACTAGCAAACACTGAGTGAACTTAGTGGCATCCTAAACGTGGCTATTGGACTTCTGTATAGTCCCAGTAGTGCACAGATATTTGCAGCACGTCTGCCTGCATTGCACACTCAAACTCATTATAACTAAGCCATTATACTAGCAAACACTGAGTGAAGTTAGTGGCATCCTAAAGGTGGCTATTGGACTTCTGTATAGTCCTAGTAGTGCACAGATATTTTCAGCACGTCTGCCTGCATTGCACACTCAAACTCATTATAACTAAGCCATTATACTAGCAAACACTGAGAGAACTTAGTGGCATCCTAAACGTGGCTATTGGACTTCTGTATAGTCCCAGTAGTGCACAGATATTTGCAGCACGTCTGCCTGCATTGCACACTCAAACTCATTATAACTAAGCCATTATACTAGCAATTTATGCTGCCAGTTTAAGGGTCGTAGTTGCATTGTCAGGGATATTTATTCTTTATTATTCTGCTGTTAATAAAGCTAGACCACCGCTGCAATCTACACCACCTCTCAATTTTTACTACCACATTTTCAGGTGCACAATCTTGTCGCAATCAACATGAGTGGCAAAATGACAGATGCTGGTGGAAAGGGGAAGAGGCGTGGTGGAAAAGGAAAAAAAGGGTTTGTCCGTGGGGAAGGTGGCAAAGCTCCATTATCATCTGCTGAAGATAGACCATCTAACAGCAAAAGTAAGATGTCTACTACTTACCGTGGACAATCCGATGTGCTCCCTTTTTTACGGACACGAACAACAGGAACAAAGGTTGATGATGGCCAAAAAAGGAAAATGCTTGAATGGATCTCAAGTGGTCCAACAAGTGCCCTCTCAGCCACTTCAAGTACCGCATCCAAAAAACAGCAGTCCTCTGAGTTGTCATCCCAATCAAACTTGCTTTCTCCCAGCTCTGAAGTCTCCATCAGCCCTGCACAGTATGGTGGAACTGAGATGGCTGAGTCTGCAGAGCTGTTCAGTCACACTATAGCCTGGGAATCAGAGGTCTGCTCCCAAGCTACAGTGAGTACAGACCAGGAAATGGTCTGCAGTGATGCCCAGAACCTTTGTGACTCTGATTCAGGCAGTTTCTGAGCATAATGTTGACACTTTGTCACAAACTGTAACACCTGTGGTTATAGACAATGAGGCACATACTGATGACGATGAGACGCAGATACCAGATTGGGATGACAACTTAAATATTCAGTCAGGGCAAGAAGAGGCTCGGTCTGAGGGGGAGGGGAGTGCAAACACAATAATTGATGATGAAGTTATAGATCCCACCTACTGTCAATCCCCAGTCAGGCACTCGAGGAGGTTAACAGAGGCGGTGGAGGAGGATGCAACTGACGACGAAGTTACCTTGCGCCTTCCTGGACAGAGTCGGAGCACTGGTAGCACGTCTACAACTGCATCATCAGCCACCACTCTGCCTCTGAGCACTAGTCGGGGGGGCTCAGCAGGTCGCATGGCCTCTAAGCCTTGCCTAGCCTGGTCCTTTTTTGACATAGAAAAAGATCGCCCAAATTATGTGATCTGTAAAATTTGTCGTGATTCTGTTAGTAGAGGTCAAAACCTCAGCAGTTTGACAACTTCTTCCATGAATCGTCACATGAATAAATATCATAGGTCCCAGTGGGAAGTTCACCGTGCTGCAATGCGGCCTAGCGGAGCGAACCATCCACGGCCTGCCCCTTCCAGTGCATCCGCGCGCTCTTCATCTTCTAGGACTGTGGGGACAGCTGTCACACCTGGTTTTCCACGCACAACTTCCACCACTGTAACCGCAACAGGCAGTTTGCTTGGTAGGTCGTCAGTTGGTTTGGAAGGGGAAACAAGTGAGTGTGTACAGCTCTCTCAGACATCGATAGCACCAATGTTGGATGAAGGCAACATCATGTTTCCGCCTGCACTTTCCTCACAAACCTACATTTTTCCAGGGACACCCTACTCAACACCGTCTACACACAGCAGCCAGATCTCTGTCCCTCAGATGTGGTCAAATAAAAGGCCATTTCCTGCGACCCATGACAAAGCTAAGAGGTTGACTCTATCCCTCTGTAAGCTCTTGGCTACCGAAATGCTGCCTTTCCGCCTAGTGGACACACAGGATTTTAGAGACCTTATGTCTGTCGCTGTGCCCCAGTACCAGATGCCTAGTTGCCACTACTTCTCTAAGAAAGGTGTGCCCGCGCTACACCAGCATGTCGCACACAACATCACCGCTTCCTTGAGAAACTCTGTGTGTGAACGGGTGCATTTCACCACCGATACTTAGACCAGTAAGCATGGACAGGGACGTTACATGTCGCTGACTGGGCACTGGGTAACTATGGGGATAGATGGTGAAGGGTCTGCTGCACAAGTCTTGCCATCCCGACGACTTGTGTGTCAATCCTCTGTCTGTCCAAGTTCCGCCACTGCTTCTGCCTCCTCCACCTCATCTGTGTCCTCCACCTCCGCCCCAAGCCTGCCTGGTCAGGCCACCAGCGTTCTCACTGCGCAGAAGGAATCACGCACCCCTCATTACTATGCTGGCAGCAGAGCGCAACGGCATCAGGCGGTCTTTAGCTTGACATGGCTTGGTAATAGGAGTCACACAGCTGAGGAGTTGTGGTCAGCTCTGCGGTCCGAGTTTAATAAATGGTTGTCTCCACTCAACCTGCAGCCTGGTAAGACCGTGTGCGACAATGCTGCAAACCTGGGTGCGGCCCTTCGCCTGGGCAAGGTGACACATGTGCCTTGTATGGCTCACGTGTTGAACCTTGTTGTCCAGCAATTTTTAACACACTATCCCGACCTAGATGGCCTTCTGAACAGGGCACGAAAACTGTCTGCTCACTTCCGCCGTTCAAGCGCCGCAGCTGAGCGACTTGCATCGCTACAGAAGTCTTTCGGCCTGCCGGTTCATCGCCTGAAATGCGATGTGCCGTCACGCTGGAATTCGACTCTCCACATGTTACAGCGACTGTGGCTACACCGCCGAGCCCTGGTGCAATACGTCATGACGTATAGCCTGGGCCAACAAGATGCAGAGGTGGGACAGATCACCCTGATGGAGTGGTCTCAGATCAAGAACCTATGCACCCTTCTGCACAGTTTCGACATGGCGACGAATATGTTTAGCGCTGACAATGACATTATCAGCATGACAATTCCAGTCATTTACATGCTGGAGCACACGCTAAACACTATTCGGAGTCAGGGGGTGAGAAAACAGGAAGGGGAGGAACTACAGGAGGATTCATATGCGCAAGACACAACAACATCACCAAGGTCCAGACGTTCATCATCACCAACGCGGCAGGCATGGGACCATGGGGGACAGGAATCAACAAGGGCGCATGGTAGCAGGCGAAATGTTGAGGAAGGTGCAGGAGAACATGAAGAAATGGAGGACGAACTGTCCATGGACATGGAAGACTCAGCGGATGAGGGAGACCTTGGTCAAATTTCAGTTGAAAGAGGTTGGGGGGAGATGTCAGAGGAAGAAAGAACGGGTAGCACCTCTATGCCACCAACACAGCGTGGACTTGGTCCGCATGGCTGCGCAAGACACATGAGTGCCTTCTTGTTGCACTACCTCCAACATGACCCTCGTATTGTCAAAATTAGAAGTGATGATGACTACTGGCTTGCCACACTATTAGATCCCTGGTACAAGTCCAAATTTTGTGACATAATTCCAGCCATAGAAAGGGACGCACGTATGCAGGAGTATCAGCAGAAGCTGATACTCGATCTTAGCTCGGCTTTTCCACCAAACAACCGTGCAGGTGCAGGAAGTGAATCTCCCAGTTGTAACTTGACAAACATGGGACGGTCTCGTCATCTTCAACAGTCTACCCGTACCAGTAGGACTGTATCTGGTGCTGGTAACAGCAATTTTATGGAATCTTTTCATAATTTTTTTAGACCCTCCTTTGCAAGGCCACCAGAGACAACAAGTCTGACACATAGTCAACGGCTTGAGAGGATGATACAGGAGTATCTCCAAATGAACATCGATGCCATGACTTTGCAAATGGAGCCTTGCTCATTTTGGGTTTCAAATCTAGAAAAATGGCCAGAGCTCTCCAGTTACGCCTTGGAGATTTTGTCGTGTCCAGCTGCCAGCGTTGTCTCTGAACATGTCTTCAGTGCTGCTGGGTGTGTGCTGACAGATAAGCGCACGCATCTGTCCAGTGACAATGTGGACAGACTAACGTTCATCAAAATGAACAAGTCATGGATCCACCAGGAATTTACTACCCCTGTGTCATCCTGGGGAGAGTAAATGCTTGTGGATTTGGAATGTGCTTGATGCAAATCTAGCTGTGAAGTGTACAACTAGGGCACACGTGCTGCCACTGAATGGGTGGGTGTGTGTGGGACACAATTTTTGGAAAAAAAGGGAGACTCCACTTGGAGTAACCCTTGCTTGCTGTGTTTTTTAAAAATGATCCAAGATGAACAGAGCTGGGATAAGGAAAGACTATGCTACCTACCCCGGTGTCATCCTGGGGACGGTTAAGTATGGCGTATTTTTGAATGTGCTTGATGCAAATCTAGCTGTGAAGTGTACAACTGGGGCACAAGTGCTGCCACTGAAGGGGTGTCTGTGTGGCCCAATTTTTGGAAAAAAGGGAGACTCCGCTTGGAGTAACCCTTGCTTGCTGTGTTTTTTAAAAATGATCCAAGATGAACAGAGCTGGGATCAGGAAATACTTTGCTACCTACCCCGGTGTCATCCTGGGGACGGTTAAGTATGGCGTATTTTTGAATGTGCTTGATGCAAATCTAGCTGTGAAGTGTACAACTAGGGCACAAGTGCTGCCACTGAATGGGTGGGTGTGTGTGGGGCACAATTTTTGGAAAAAAAGGGAGACTCCGCTTGGAGTAACCCTTGTTTGCTGTGTTTTTTAAAAATGATCCAAGATGAACAGAGCTGGGATAAGGAAAGACTTTGCTACCTACCCCGGTGTCATCCTGGGGACAGTTAAGGATGGCGTATTTTTGAATGTGCTTGATGCAAATCTAGCTGTGAAGTATACAACTGGGGCACAAGTGCTGCCACTGAAAGGGTGGGTGTGTGTGTGGCCCAATTTTTGGAAAAAAGGGAGACTCCGCTTGGAGTCACCTTGCGGTGTTTTACATGATTTTAGAAGGGCATGCCATGCCTATATCTGTGTCTCGTCCTCTTTTTCCTCGTAAAGCTGTTTTGTTTTCACATGAGAATTTGTCCTTGTCACTTTCCCATGTGTTTGTGTTGTGTTGTGAGTTTGTCACCTTTTGGACACCTTTGAGGGTGTTTTCTAGGTGTTTTTATGTGTTTGTGATTGCCTGCCATTGTTTCCTATGCAGTTCGAATTCGGTTCGTCGAACGTTCGATGAACCGAACTCGAACGGGAGCTCCGTTCGGCGAACCGACCTCGAGCCGAACCGCGACCGGTTCGCTCATCTCTATCGAACAGCATACATCTGGTCACAGATTCGCTATGAATGTCTTTTATATCTTTCTATCATACATGCCCAACATTGAAATTGCAGCATGGCAGCCACACCTCTCTAGCCTTCATTCCAGGTACACTAACAGCTTGGAGTTACATTAACTTAGTGGTGGAACCAGTGATATGGCCATTTTTATGAAGTGCCTGTTTTTCAACACAACAATAAAGGGTTATTGGTCATGCTGCTGTGAGCTGACTGTATTGCCTAAATATGTTGCCATGGTCTGCAGTGTTTGTGGACTTGTCACCAATTGATCACAAGGACATCATTGGTTGGAAATTACAAAACACAGCTGCCAGCAATGGATCTTGATGATTTGCATGCCCACTTTTAATCAGTGTGGCAGAACATTCCTCAGACAACCATGAATAACTTCATTGTTAGCAGCCAAGTTTTGTAAGTGTGTGGATTTCTGCGTGTGGTACTCATACTCGATACAGACAATTTGAGATATGGTGAAAAATTTGTATTCTTTATTTTATCATTTGTATATCATTAAAGGTCTATTGGTCATCTTATTTTCAAACACTTTTTCTTTCTGGTGTTCCATTTTCAATATGGAGAAGAGTATCTCACATAAAACTGCTCTACAAAAATTCAGTCTTTAGCAGTTATATTAGTGACTATAAGAGCAAGTACAAATAGGCAATGCCAAATTTAAATAATATATTTAAAAGATTTCTGGAGTTTTCCATACAGAGACATAGATATGGATATCGGGGATTAAAATTACTATGTGGAAGATGAGAAAGGTTGCAGAGGTTACAGTTAAAACCAGGCCCTAGAGCCATAAAGAGGACATAAAATAATTCTACTGTATCATATAGTGAGACCAATACTATAAATTGCATGTGAAAGTTGGCTGTCTCAGAGCAAATTTTGTATTAGAAACCCAGGAGGACAAAGTTGTCTTTAAAAACAGTAGATTAAACAAAACAATCCTAAGAATGTCTAACTTAAAAAAAACACAAACTGTCTGAGGACAAGGTCAGATAGGTATTCTTGTACTGAACATCAACTTTTAAAAAATAAAAAAAAAATTTGAAAAATAATAGACTTGATTGTATGCAAGTGCTAACTACTTAGATATGAACAACACAAATATCCCAAGTGGTCAAAAAAAGGAATGACAGACACAGTTGAACATGACCAAAGGTTAGCAAAGCAGATGGTGAACTTGCTGCGAAGCAGTACAAAATCCGATGGTTCCCTACGTGGTGCGTGGAAGCAGAAAGTCCAAGAAAAAGAGATAAAGTGGTAAAAATCACAAGATGTAGAAAAATTGTTTATTCCTTCATCAAGTAAAACATGCAGGTGGGTAGGTGCGGGTCACGTGTGGACGACACCGGTTTGGTGCAAAGTCCCTCTACAGAACCTGTAGAAGCACAGCTTTGCGCAAAACAACAATCCTCCATATGTGACCTGCACTTACCCACCCGCATGTTTTACTTTATAAAGGAATAAAGGATTTTTCCCACATCTGGTGAGTGCCACTGCTTCATCTCTTCCTCTTGGACAAGTATCCCAAGTACTCACCAAGTCATAAAAATTGCTAAGGCTTCATTGTTGTTAAACTCTTCTAAGATGTAACAGTCTTTCTGATTGGTTCTCAAATTCTTTATTCAGGAGTAAATTACAATATTTTGTAACAGGTTCTTCCTTACATTGTGTGGTTAGAAGTACTGATTTGTTAGGAATTCTACCTCAGTCTGACTCCCTTTTGTTAACTTGATTACTATAACTATATACATTTAATAATAAATAATACTATTATATTGTATGATCTAAGGAGGAGAACCATCTTCAAACATGTCGATTTGTAGAAGCTTTTGTGCGCTTTCGATACACACTTTGTATTCCCTGTTAGTAGAGTGATGCAGAATATCTTAGCACTATATAAATAAATAATAAATAATATTAATTGCCCAGATATATACCTAATCCAAGTAGACAGCCAGCTTTACAGAGAAGACAGAGATGCTTTATGAAAAATGAAATGTGTTGCCTCTTCCCATATGTTTCAAGGTGCTGGTATATTATGTATTCAACAGCAGTAGCTGCATAAATAATTAAGGCTTGGGTAAAAATTTCTCTCTAAGGATCGCTTCCTTAAACTCAGTTATGATTTTAATAAGTAATTTCACAAATACTTATCTCTACATGGAATTAGCTATATGGAAAGTGATGAGATACAATATCACACTCAGAACATATGGTCTGCTCAGTGACAGGTAATCAAGTGGGCCATGCCGTGTAGATATGGTAGAGAAATATGCATGAGAAAAGTATATCCAAATAGATAATATGTAAGGGATTTTCATTCATATGTTTGTATTTTTGGATGAAAAATGTACAGTACCTACCTATATAGGAGACAATATAGAAAATACTTTTTTAAGAAAGTGCCAATAACACCTTTATAATTACACTGATGCATGGTGTATTTTATATACAATCTGAACTGTCTTTTTGCATAACAATGGTTCTGGATAGTATCCATGATATACTCCTAATAGTTCCCGACATTCATTTGTCAAAATAAAAAAACCCTCATCAATGTAAAATAAAGTAATTTGTGTTTAACTCAAAATGATGAAAAGACTGAACTACCGTATTTTCCGGATTGTAAGGCGCAGTTTTCCCCCAAACTGGGGGTAAAATGGGGGTGCGTCTTACAATCTGGATATGGCTTACCAGGGCGGCAGTAGTGGAGCGGGGTTATAGAAGGCAGATTCAGCACTACTGAGGGCTCGGAGGAGCAGTGGAGCGGCTCAGGAGGGTCACAGGACAGGGTGTCTTAGTGCATCTGCAGATTGACGTGATGGACTTCAAGAACATGGCCACAGAGTCTTATCTGCGCACGTGCCACCTCTGTGGCCATTTTCCTGAAGTCCATCTCATCAACCGCAGGTGATTGAATGGAGCCCACAGTCAGATCAATGGCACCTGCCACTGAGACACCCTACCTGTGACCTTCCTGAGTCGCTCCACTGCAGTGACACCCCTGCAGCCCGCTGGCTGATCAGTGGAGCCCGCCACCACTGCGACACCCCTGAGCCTGCAGTATTACTGACCCTCCTGAGCTGCAACACCCCTCCTCTGAGCCTGTAGCATCACTGACTCTTGTGACGTTCTTGAGCTGCTCCACCACCGCCGCTCCCCCCTGGTGAGCATTAGGATTAAGACGCACTAGGATTATAAGATGGAACCTCATTTAAACATTAAATATTATTTTTTCCTATTTTCCTCCTCTATATTTTAAGTCTTATAATCCAGTGTGTCTTAGAAAACGATAAATACGGTATATTATAATTAATCAGTGAAAGAGACTGTAAACATGAAAATTAGAATGGGTAGTAGAGTAAGACAATGAATGTGTCTAATGCAACAAGAGGATCCATGCCAAAAATACATACAGTTCAATCTATCCAAATCATTAAAGCAACATATGGGTCCCTAAATAAGACAAGATGATAGCAACTTTAGTAACTGCATTGTCAACTACTACACTTGACGCGATGAGCCAATTAGACAATTTGAAGTATTGGTTATTGATCTAAGAATTAGGTTTTAACAACATGTAGGATTTTATTTTTATAAAAGCAATAGCAAAGTGAGTCTTGAAGACCTCTGTTTTTTTATATCACAGTGAAATGCTATTTATTGTTTTGTAAAATATTAAGATTGGAGAGGATCGAATGTGCAGAAATTCAAAGTTGGAAAATCTCTTAAATCTATCAGGCAAATTTGATTTGCATAAAAGTTAAATAGGCTCTCCACATTGCATAGCATAATAAATGAAGGATGGAAAAAAATAAAATAAAATATTCACCTCACCCGTCCTGACTCCCACCACAGACCCCGGCTGATCTTCTACATCTCTTATTTTTACCATTTCCCATTGTGAACACTTTCTTTGGTCTTCTTCACTCTGGGTTGTGGTTTTGATGTAACTCAAGGGGCTCTTGATGTCACTAAGCACTGTGACTATGCATCACATGTTGTGATGACATGATCTTAATACATGCATTGTACCCTACTCCTTGGGCAACACACGTTGCGGCTATATGGTGTGCAGGGACATTAGCAGCTTAGTAAAAAGGGCTTAAGAAAATGACTGGGAAGGCAAAAAGAAGCAGTGTGGAGGACCAGATGGTCATGTGCATGTGTGACGGGACTAGTGAGATGAGTACTAAATTTTATTTTTTTCAGCTTTTGCCAATCTTCTATGTTTACCAAAGTGGCAATTTTGTTGCATTGGAAAATAATCTATAATTTGTAGGGTAAGAAATTTTGAAAAATTCAAGGTGAAAACCAATTCCATTTTAATAATTTCACTCCCATTTAATTAGGATTTCTTATTTAATGAGTCAATAGTCATAAATAAATTATTTTATTACTCTAGGGAGATTCTTCTTAGGCTACTTTTACATTTCCGTCTTTTATCCTCAGTCACAATCCATCACCTTGAGAAAATATGATATCCTGCAAAATATTTTGCAGGATTCAGTTTTTTCCCCCTAGAGTTGTATTCATGACGGATTGCGACTGATGGAATTGCATTGCATCCGTCTCACGACGGATCAGTTGTGGAATGACTGAACATCAGGCGAAAGCAACGCAGAATGTAACGTTTTTGTGGTCATCTCAAAAAACAGATAGCGACGGATCTATCGGCGTCCGTCGTTTGGTATAATGGAAGCCTATGGGCGTGGAATCCGTCTTTTAACAACTGAGCATGCTCAGATGTGTAAATTCATTTCTGGCTAAATCTTTCTCTCTCTCTCCTCTCCCGATGAGTTCATATGGTTTTTCTATGGTGCATAATCTTTCCCAGGAAAAAAAAAAGGGAAATGTGAAAGTAGCCTTAGCTGTAGAAATAAAGCCCCCTTAGTTTACTTAGAATAAATGTGGCAGATATTTGCTGTAAAATAAAGTAAGTCTTGAGCAGGACTTGAGCTTTATCCAGAGCAGCCCATCTGAATATTGTGTGCCATAGCATAAAGTATAGAAATAAGAAACCTTATATTATGAATAGAAACATTATATTTCAGGCTCCCAATGGAAGGAGAAAATAAATAAGGACCAATAAATTGTAGTTACAGATCCTTTTAAGACATTTCCCTACATCCATAGAGTGTCTCAATAAAACTACTGGCAGATGCACTACTTTCAATGGCGGGGAGTGCACAGTACAAAGACCTTTTTTATTTAAACATATGACAAGAATGACATTACAAGGCCATCATTTTTCCATTTAGTTTGTTGGCTGGCTACAGTAAGGTATGAGAGCAATTGATTTCTGTTAATTTACTCAAAACTGGTTTTGAGCAACATTCATTAAATCAATGCCTGAAGCAGTAATTACCTGCTATTAAAATGCTTTTAGAGATAACTGTTTAGCACTTGGCTCTGCATTATTGAGTTATTTCTTTAATGTGCTATCAGAGTTGTCAATTAGTTGTACTAAGCTATGGGTTTCACAGACTACACAAATGAGCTGCAATTGGAGGCTTTTAAAACCTCTTTGTCGCCCAACACTTTGACCACACATGGTAATTAATTGTACTACAACATCCCCTACAAAAGACAAATTATTTCCACTTCATTTTTATTCAAAAATGGAATCTAAAATCCTGCAGGGCAAGACGACGAACGCATGTTTTGAGCTGCAACAACCCAGTTTTGATATTAAATGATTATCTGCACAATGATGCAAGAAATTGTATTTAGCTAAAGACGTGCTTTTAGCTTTTAAAACTAGTTATAACATGCATCAACCAATAATTTCTCAGCTTACTCAATTAAATGTAAGGGAAAATGAGATGACTTTCAATTTATTCCTATTCCGTTGTACATGGCATGAACTGCCCTTTTTATCACCTGAGATATCAATGATTTCGGAGAGATTACGGAGCTAGTAATGCTTCACTTCATGCATAAATTTACGCTAAAGTCTTTCTAGACTTTTTCTGGGTCTGGTCTGGTAAGAAATTGGTGCACTTATCTCTGTGTGCCTTCGCCCCCTGAGATACTTGAGCTTATAATATAACTTTTAAAAGAAAGTTATTGTTTAGTTCACTCAAGTTTACTCAATTTAAGAGTAATTTAATTTAACCTTATACTAAGAAGAAAGTGTCCAGATTTAGCTCCTATTTTACACCCCCTACTTGCCTAACTATTCTTTTTTTAATTTTTGTTCCTATTAGATGAGCCTTTTTATTTATTACTAATTTTTATAGTCATTACCAAGGGGCATTGCTCAGGGTGATAATACAGCACAGCATAAAGAAATGGCCCCGGACAGCCAAATAAATCATAAAAATTAGCACCAAATATAAAAATATATCTGCCCTAAAGCTGACTCTGAGCAGTTCAGGAGAAAACTCTCAGGTAGGTTGTAGAATATATTCTTTCACCAATAGGGCAAATTGCTGCACATGATGTAATAAAAAAAACTATAAGAATCCCAATAGAGTGAGCTAGTGGTAGCTACCGGTAGCAAGATTTTTAACTATTGCTATGTGCAAGAAGGCAAAATGTTTAGAATTAGGGATCTACATTGTTACGGTTGCTGCGAGCACTGGAGACTATGTCCAGATTTCTTGCTACTGCACATGTGCGAGCGCTGGAGACTAAGTCCAGATTTCTTGCTACTGCACATGTGCGAGCGCTGGAGACTAAGTCCAGATTTCTTGCTACTGCACATGTGCGAGCGCTGGAGACTAAGTCCAGATTTCTTGCTACTGCACATGTGCGAGCGCCGGAGACTAAGTCCTATCTTGGAGCCATTGCACATGTGCGGGTGACATCATCGCTGACACGAGGTCACATGTCTCTGACACCTTCTATGCCGATTGGTCGCTGGTCATGTGCTTGTGACGCCTTGCTCGGTGATAGGCCAGCATGACGTCACTCCTGTCGTTCTGGCAGCGGATTGGCTCTGGTGTCCTCCATCTTGGATGAGGCACAGAGTCTATATAAGACCCTGACACACGCCGCATGGTGCTCAGTCCTCTTGGTTCATGCATAAGAGTAGACGCTCTGTGCGCGTTCCTCTAGGCATTCCTCTGTCTATGCTAGGTGAGCGCTACCGGCAGGGTAGCGTTCTTATACCTTACAGCTTCGGCTGCTGTCCGTATCCTTACCTCTTAGGGGAGCGGACATAGGCAGGTGCCTAAGGCACATGGTCTGGCTGGGCCTTGTGATTCGACTCGTAGGTGGACGTTGCCGCTAGGGTAACGTTCCTTATACTGCGTCTGGCAGTTGTTCGTATCCTCGCACACTAGGGGAGCGAACAGAGGTAGGAGCTTTGTGCGGCTTACGCTGCTGTTCGTCTCTTTTGCACCACTAGAAGAGCGGACCTAGGCAGGTGCCATATCTAGTGGTTCGTATCCTCGCACACTAGTGGAGCGAACGCAGGTAGGAGCTTTGTGCGGCTTACGCTGCTGTTCGTCTCTTTTGCACCACTAGAAGAGCGGACCTAGGTAGGTGCCATTTCGCACACATTGCCTTTGTCTCTGTGATTATTAACAGAGATCATTCTACACACCCTCCAAGTAAGGGAGGAATTGCTTTACTTACTTATTATATCCTTCTGTGAGTTAACAGAGGTATTGCACTCTGCCATAGTCTGCAGCAAAGTCTTTGCACAGTGGACCCTGACTGTCTGATACTCCTTTTAGGTTATTATCAGACAGCCCCCCGTAACATTAGGACTGAGCCAAGGGTCTGGCAGTTATGGCAGAATATCAGCAGTTACACCGTTACATACAAGTACTTGAGTCACGGCTCAAGAGTATAGAGGATAAACCTCAGACCATGGTGACAGCTGCACATGATCCTCGACTTGCTCTGCCAAACAGATATTCTGGCGATGCCAGATCATGTCGTGGTTTCATTAGTCAGTGTCAGATACACCTAGAGGTCAACTCTTCTCGCTTCTCTACGGAGAGGTCCAGAGTAGGCTTTATCATCTCCTTACTTCAGGACAAAGCCTTAGAATGGGCGACTCCCCTATGGGAGCGCTCTGATGTGGTTACTCTGAGACATCAAGACTTTCTTGATGCTCTTAAGGTGGTATTCATAGGTCCGCAGGTTACCCATGATGCGGCCCTGAGACTGTTAGATCTATCTCAGGGTTCGTTATCCACTAGTTCTTATGCCATTGCTTTTAAAACTCTGGTGGCAGAACTAGATTGGCCAGAGAAGGTGTTGATTCCTATCTTCTGGAGAGGGTTGGCAGGCTATGTCAAGGATGCTCTTGCTACTCGTGAGGTCCCTGCTTCTCTGGAGGACTTGATCATAGTAGCAACGAGGATCGATGTACGCCATAAGGACCGTAGACTCGAGGTCTCTTCCTCACGCCCTAAGCATCGGGCTATTCCAGGTGTTGAGGGTCCACTACCATCTTCCTCAGCATCTGAAACATCTCCCACTCCTATGGAGTTAGGTCATACGTCCTCCAGACTACGCAAGTCTGGTCCTCCTATATGTTACGTATGTCGTCAGGCTGGGCACTATGCCAACAAGTGTTCTGGTCATCAGGGAAACTCCCAGGCCTAGTAACCATTAGAGGGGGGTTACTAGAGACGTCTTCTGCACCCTCTAAGTGTAGTATCCCAGGTCAGCTCTCATTCTCTGAGAATACATGGCCTATTATGGCTTTTGTGGATTCCAGAGCTGACGGGACTTTTGTGTCCTCAGGATTTGTAAAGGGACACAATATTCCCTCTATCGTGTTAGAGGCGCCTATTCCTGTCCGTGTTGTTAATGGAACTATGTTGTCTGACTCCATTACATTGAGGACAGTTCCCTTGCGCCTTTCCCTGTCTCAGGGTCACATAGAGGAGATTTCTTTTCTTGTTTTGCCTGAGGGTATAGACGACGTCCTTCTGGGTCTTCCATGGCTTCGGACTCATGCTTCTCACATTGACTGGGAGTCTGACAGCATTATTAGTTGGGGTTCGAAATGTCAGTCCCGATGTCTTCCCTTACCACCTAAGGTCGTTGCGGTTGCATCAACTGATCTCTCTCCCATACCTACACCCTATTTGGATTTCGCTGACGTGTTCTCCAAACAGGGTGCTGAGGTTCTTCCACCCCATAGGCCGTATGACTGTGCCATAGACCTTATCCCAGGTTCGGTTCCACCTAAAGGCAGAGTTTACCCCCTGTCGATACCTGAGTCGGAGGCCATGTCGACCTATATAAGAGAGAGTTTAGAGAAGGGGTTCATTCATAAGTCTGTCTCTCCCGCGGGAGCTGGGTTTTTCTTTGTTCGGAAGAAAGAGGGTGATTTGCGTCCCTGCATAGATTACAGGGGTCTCAACGCAATCACAATAAAGAACAAATACCCATTACCTTTAATTTCGGAGCTCTTTGACAGACTGAGAGGAGCTCAAGTTTTTACGAAGTTGGATCTGCGGGGTGCGTATAACTTGGTACGAATTCGAAAGGGTGACGAATGGAAGACCGCTTTTAACACCCGAGACGGTCACTATGAATACCTCGTCATGACTTTTGGGTTATGTAATGCACCCGCAGTATTTCAGGACTTCGTAAACGATGTGTTCAGGGATTTACTGTTATCCTCAGTAGTGGTGTATCTGGACGACATCCTGATTTTTTCTCCTGATCTGGAGACTCATCGTCAGGATGTCGTTCGTGTCCTTTCCCGTTTAAGGGAGCACTCATTGTTTGCTAAACTCGAGAAATGTGTATTCGAGCAGTCCTCATTGCCTTTTTTGGGTTACATTATCTCACAAGAGGGCCTGGCTATGGATCCTGCGAAGCTCTCTGCTGTCCTGCAATGGTCCGAACCTCATTCCTTGAAGGCGGTGCAACGCTTTTTAGGATTCATAAATTATTACAGGCAGTTCATACCCCATTTTTCTACTTTGGTGGCCCCTTTGGTGGCCTTGACTAAGAAAGGTGCTAATCCCAAAGCCTGGTCTACTGAGACATCTCAGGCTTTCGAGGCAGTAAAAAGACACTTTTCAACTGCTCCCGTTCTTCAAAGACCCGATGAGAGTAAGCCTTTCCTCTTAGAGGTTGATGCCTCTTCAGTGGGTGCTGGTGCGGTCTTGTATCAAAAGAACGGTGCAGGTAGAAAAAGGCCGTGTTTCTTCTTTGCTAAAACCTTTTCACCGGCAGAGAGAAACTATACCATTGGGGATAGGGAACTGCTCGCCTTGAGATTAGCCTTGGAGGAGTGGCGTCACTTGCTGGAAGGAGCGAAACATCCTTTCCAGGTCTATACAGACCATAAGAATCTAACGTACTTACAAACCGCTCAGCGTCTGAATCCTCGCCAAGCCCGCTGGTCCTTGTTTTTCTCCCGCTTTCACTTCTCCACCAACTATCTGTCTGGGAGTAAGAATAACAAGGCAGACGCCCTGTCTCGCTCTATGCTTTCTACCCAGGAAGAGATTGACGAACCTCGTCTTATCCTTCCCTCCAGGGTTTTTCATACGCTCTCCCCTGTGATGTTAGACCAAATCCCACCGGGGAAGACCTTTGTTCCGCCTGATCGACAGAATGATATACTGTCATGGGCCCACACCTCAAAGGTGGGTGGGCATTTTGGTATTAGGCGGACACGAGAGTTACTGGAGAGGTGGTATTGGTGGCCACACTTAGCCAGCCATGTCAAGAGATATGTCGGTTCCTGCTACTCGTGTGCTCGCAACCGTCCATTACGGCAGAGACCGGCTGGGCTCTTGCATCCTTTACCGGTGCCAGATAGACCATGGGAGGTGGTAGGCATGGACTTTGTGGGTGATCTTCCATGTTCTCAGGGACATAGATTTGTGTGGGTCATTACGGACCATTTCTCCCGGATGGTTCATCTCGTACCGTTATCGAGAATCCCATCTTCCAGGGTACTAGCCAAACTATTCCTCAAGCATGTCTTTAGGCTTCACGGGATGCCAGATCGTATCATTTGTGATAGAGGTCCGCAATTTGCTTCCCGTTTCTGGCGAGATCTTTGTAGCCTTCTGCAAATTGAGTTGAATATCTCTTCGGCATACCATCCGGAGACCAATGGTTTGGTTGAGCGTACCAATCAATCTATGATTATATACCTTCGACACTTTGTTGCTGAGAACCACGATAACTGGTCCTCCCTCCTACCCTGGGCAGAATTTGCCCTTAACAATTCGCTGGCTGAGGCCACTGGGCAGACACCGTTCATACTCAATAATGGGCAACACCCTAGGGTACCGGTACCGTTTCCCGCTGCGGCACCTCCTCCTCTTGTGGCCGACTGGGCAACTAATGCCAGAGAGGTTTGGGATCGGACTCAAGAGTCGATCCAAGCAGCTAAGGACCGTATGAAGACGGTGTCCGATCGGTTTTGTCGCCCGGCTCCTGTCTTTTCTCCAGGGGACTTTGTGTGGCTCTCTGCAAAACACGTGAGACTTAGAGTGAGCTCTGTCAAATTTGCTCCTCGCTTCCTGGGTCCTTATGAGGTTCTTCGACAGGTAAATCCTGTAGTCTACCAATTGAAGTTACCTGTCCATCTTAGGATTCATGACAAATTCCATGTCTCACTGCTAAAGCCGGCTATTTTACCTCACGCTCGTGAAGTGCACTCTCCTGCCTCTGATTCCTCTCGCTCTAGCTATGAGGTACGAGCCATAGTTGGTTCTAAGATGGTTAGAGGGCGCAGGTTCTTCTTGATAGATTGGGAGGGCTACGGCCCGGAACATCGCTCTTGGGAGCCTGAGGAGGCTGTCCATGCTCCCGACTTAGTTGCCGATTACCTGCGTCGCCGGGAGGGGGGTCCTTGAGGGGGAGGTACTGTTACGGTTGCTGCGAGCACTGGAGACTATGTCCAGATTTCTTGCTACTGCACATGTGCGAGCGCTGGAGACTAAGTCCAGATTTCTTGCTACTGCACATGTGCGAGCGCTGGAGACTAAGTCCAGATTTCTTGCTACTACACATGTGCGAGCGCCGGAGACTAAGTCCTATCTTGGAGCCATTGCACATGTGCGGGTGACATCATCGCTGACACGAGGTCACATGTCTCTGACACCTTCTATGCCGATTGGTCGCTGGTCATGTGCTTGTGACGCCTTGCTCGGTGATAGGCCAGCATGACGTCACTCCTGTCGTTCTGGCAGCGGATTGGCTCTGGTGTTCTCCATCTTGGATGAGGCACAGAGTCTATATAAGACCCTGACACACGCCGCATGGTGCTCAGTCCTCTTGGTTCATGCATAAGAGTAGACGCTCTGTGCGCGTTCCTCTAGGCATTCCTCTGTCTATGCTAGGTGAGCGCTACCGGCAGGGTAGCGTTCTTATACCTTACAGCTTCGGCTGCTGTCCGTATCCTTACCTCTTAGGGGAGCGGACATAGGCAGGTGCCTGAGGCACATGGTCTGGCTGGGCCTTGTGATTCGACTCGTAGGTGGACATTGCTGCTAGGGTAACGTTCCTTATACTGCGTCTGGCAGTTGTTCGTATCCTCGCACACTAGGGGAGCGAACAGAGGTAGGAGCTTTGTGCGGCTTACGCTGCTGTTCGTCTCTTTTGCACCACTAGAAGAGCGGACCTAGGTAGGTGCCATTTCGCACAAATTGCCTTTGTCTCTTTTGCACCACTAGAAGAGCGGACCTAGGCAGGTGCCATATCTAGTGGTTCGTATCCTCGCACACTAGTGGAGCGAACGCAGGTAGGAGCTTTGTGCGACTTACGCTGCTGTTCGTCTCTTTTGCACCACTAGAAGAGCGGACCTAGGTAGGTGCCATTTCGCACACATTGCCTTTGTCTCTGTGATTATTAACAGAGATCATTCTACACACCCTCCAAGTAAGGGAGGAATTGCTTTACTTACTTATTATATCCTTCTGTGAGTTAACAGAGGTATTGCACTCTGCCATAGTCTGCAGCAAAGTCTTTGCACAGTGGACCCTGACTGTCTGATACTCCTTTTAGGTTATTATCAGACAGCCCCCCGTAACATACATCTTCACACCCTCTAATGAATTCCAGACCTATTTAGGTCACATATAAGAAGATCCCAGGTACACTTTCCTTCCCAGCTCTTACAAAATTTCATGCTTTACACAAGCTGTAGCCTGAGTAGTCAGTTGGGGAAATGTGAACCAACAACTTAAAAAAGAAATCCACAATTTCCTATCCATTTGCTCAACCATTTAGCCTTCCCAGGTTATATTAACCCCATGTTTAGTGCATAAGGACAATTTTACTAATGTTTGTTCTGCATCACTGAAGGGTTTTTCCAGCCCTTTGATACTGATGAATTATTCTTCACCTAGCACTCCTATAATCAGCTAATATTGGACTAGTGTGCAAAGTACCCCTTAGGCTTCAAAGCTTCTCCCTTATTCCTTCAAATGTAATGATGGTCATTATGGCCATACAGTTCAATTTTAGTTTTGTTAGACCACAGAAAATGTCTCCAAAAATGAAGGTGTTTGTTCCTTTGTGCATTTGCAAACTTTAATCTGTCTTTTTTATGTTTCTTTTGGAATAATGGCTTCTTTCTGGCAGAGTGGCCTTTCAGCCCATGTTGTTACAGTACTTATTTTACTGTGGATAATAACACACTCTTACCACCTTCCACCAGCATCTTCACAAGATTTTTTGCTTTTGTTCTTGAGTTGATATGCACATGTCTGACCAAAACACATTCATCTCTGGTACACAGAACCAGTCTCCTTCCTGAGCGTTATGATGGCTGGACATTCCCATCTTGTTTGTACTTGCGTATAAGTGTTTCTACACATAAACGAGGCACCTTCAGGTATCTAGAAATTGCACCCAAAGGTGAACCAGACTTGCACAAGTCCACAATTTTCTTTTTGAGATCTTGGCTCATTTCTTTTCACTTTCCCATGATGCTACACAAAGAAGCAGTGTGTTTCAGGTGTGTATTAAAATACATCTACAGATGTGTCTCTAGTTAACTCATATGTTGCCAATAAACCTATCAGAAGTTTCTAAAGACATGAAATCTTCATATGGGCTGTCCAATATTGTTAAAGGCATAGTACTCTTAGGGCCGCTTTACACACTGCGATATCGCTAGCAATTGCTAGCAATGTCGAGCGCGATAGCACCCGCCCCCGTCGTTGTAAGGATATGTGGTGATCGATGCCGTAGCGAACATTACCGCTACGGCAGCGTCATACGAACATACCTGCTCTCGACGTCGCTGTGACCGCCGAACAATCCCTTCCTCAAGGGGGAGGTGCATTCGGCGTCACCGCGACGTCACAGCGATGTCACTAATCGGCCACCCAATCAAAGCGGAGGGGCGGAGATGAGCGGGACGAACATCCCGCCCACCTCCTTCCTTCATCATTGCTGGCGGGACGCAGGTAAAGAGAGGTTCCTCGTTCCTGTGGTGTCACACGTAGCGATGTGTGCTGCCGCAGGAACAACGAACAACATCGTTACTGCAGCAGCAACGATAAGTGGGAAGAGGGGGGCATGTCACCGATTAACGATTTTGAACATTTTTGCAATGATTCAAAATCGCTAATAGGTGTCACACGCAACGACATCGCTAAAGCGGCCGGATGTGCATCACAAAATCCGTGACTCCAACGAGATCGCTTTAGCGATCTCGTAGCGTGTAAAGCCACCTTTAGTGTATGTAAACTTTTGATTTTGCAGAAAGTAATAAAAATGCCTTAAAACATTCTCTCTCTCTCATTATTCTGGCATTTAGCAAATACGCTGTAAATAATTTTGGCTCCTAATTGACCTAAAAAGGGAAAGGTTTATTTTCAGTTCATATCAGATAGGGAGAAAAACATACATATGTGTCTTTTTAGATAATGTATGTAAACTTCTGGTTTCAGCTGTGTGTGAGAACACACTGAAAAAAATAATGCACTTTCAATGCACACAAGCTTTCTTTGTCTTACTGTAATTTTTTCTATACAACAAGGATTAAAGCATGTTGTTTTACCTTTGGAGTTGGAACATCTTCACTCTTCCATATTAAGAATACTTGGTCAGAGTGTGTCCCTTGAACTAAGCAGCTTCAATCTTTTGAGTCTCGTGAGCTAAATATTCATTATTTTCCTTGCTTTAACATATTTTTGATTAGACATAATACATTTAGTTTTCGCTGCTGGCTTTAAGAGAAAGTAAAATGGGATGACCCATCCTATTGTCTGTTGCTCACGTCATCTTTACTGTATAGATTGGTATAGAATAAAGCGGGCTTTACACGCAGCGACATTGCTAACGAGATGTCATTGGGGTCACGGAACTCGTGACGCACATCCGGCATCGTTAGCAACGTCGTTGCGTGTGACACACACGAACGACCAAAAATACTAACCTTATCGTTGATTGTTGTCCGGTCGTTGTAATCCCGATTATCGTTGCTGCTTTTGCACGCAGGTTGTTTGTCGTTCCTGAGGCAGCACACATCGCTACGTGTGACATCCCGGGAACGAAGAACAGCTTACCTGCATCCTCCGGCAACGAGGTAGGCATCATTTTCCTTTGGCTGCTCTCCTCTCCTCTGCTTCTATTGACCGCCTGCCGTGTGACATCGCTGTGACGCCGCACAAACCGCCCCCTTAGAAAGGAGGCCGTTCGCCGGCCACAGCAACATCCCAGGGAAGGTAAGTCTGTGTGACGGCGGCCTAACGATATTGCAGCGATTTGCCCGTGATGCACAACCGACGGGGGCGGGTGCGATCGGCAGCGACATCGCTAGCGATATCGCTGTGTGTAAAGCCCGCTTAATCAGAGTCATCTGAATAGCATGGGATGCGTTATAGGACCAATCCAGTGTTTGTTTGCTTTTTTAAAGCTGGCGTGGCGCTTTAAATGTAAGTCCCTTGCCCCCATCACATACTCACCTTCTGGCATATTCACCTTTTTTACTGACACTGCTCCATTCCAGTGGCACCAACTTGTGCCAAAAATTTCTGACTGTCCAGAAGTCAAAAGTTACATCACAAGGTCTCAATGCATTTCTATGAGAGTCAGAACAAGGCCAGAACGAGGCTCTCATAGAGTTGTATTGAGTTATGACCTCCGGTGTGCTTCGTGAAACACAGGAGCTACTGGTCGGTCACAAATAGATGAAGATGCCAAAAGGTGAGTTTAAGACAGGGGACAGGGGACTTACATTGAAAGCATCAGCCCAGCTCTGCCATAAAAAAAATGCTGGTGTGGTGCTTTAATGATAGCTTTGGTGTATTGCTAAAATCTAAGAATATGGCAGAATAGTATCACTATTCAAACACATAAATCTCAGTTTACATGCATTCCATACCATTCTATTGTCTCTAGGAAGTCTATACTTCATAACGTCTTGAGGACTAAACCCCTGACTTAACTATTCATGGTTTCCTCTTGTTTCATAAATGATAATGTCTTGTTATATAGGATTGGAATAGCACTGTTCTATAGTGTGACTAGGCCTAACTTTTGTCTAGACCTATCCTTTCTCCTGAATACATTCAAAATTCTATAGGATCCCATTTGCCGCAAGTAATATTTATATCAAAATTATAGTTTTACACATTTCTATTTTATTCAATGGCGTATTCTAGTTTATAAAACCCTGGTTATAAGCAGCTCATGATGTCAGCTCAGTGGTTATGAGCAGCTCATGATGTCAGCTCAGTGGTTATGAGCAGCTCATGATGTCAGCTCAGTGGTTATGAGCAGCTCATGATGTCAGCTCAGTGGTTATGAGCAGC
This sequence comes from Anomaloglossus baeobatrachus, assembly GCF_048569485.1. Lineage (NCBI taxonomy): Eukaryota > Metazoa > Chordata > Amphibia > Anura > Aromobatidae > Anomaloglossus > Anomaloglossus baeobatrachus. The sequence goes on from NC_134355.1 coordinate 393,096,565, forward strand.
TCATGATGTCAGCCCAGTGGTTATGAGCAGCTCATGATGTGAACTGAGCTCAGTTTTTGGTTGCAGCAATATTGATGTGACGTCAAAGCTGGAATAAGAGACATCAGGTTGGGGAGCAATTTCTGAGGCTCATTGCTAAATCTGGGAAGGAGAGCTGGGGGGACAAGTTTTTTTTTTTTACAAAAACTTGAAATCCCCATAATCTGACTAATATTTTCCATATTATAAATGTCAGTTTCAGCTCTTCCTCATCTTTAGGTATGTTTCCAAAGGACACTACATATATTCATACAATATTTGCAAGATCATGTTCTTTGGCCAAACTGTGTTGGAGTTAAGTCTTTGTACATTTTCGAGATATATGCACCACTAATGACCCACAGTCTTGTACATATACGGTATTCAGAGCTGACGAATGTCACGTAAAAACACAATCATACGCTATCAGTGAAGCCATCACGTTAGACTCCTCAAGCATAAAAGACATGACGATGACTTGGGAATTCTAAAAATGCATATTTAATTACGTATAATGAAGAAATAATTCTCACTGAAATACATGCATAAAATATATAGGAAGGATGGTTGAATAAATCTCATGGATGGCATGAGACATAGAAGCTAATATGCTGCCTATGTGTGGTATTAAACAGCGTCTTAGTAATTCAAAGGATAAGAAAATTCAGCCTTATTTTATGTAACAATTGATAAAACCCCTCACAGAATAAAACTAACACTGTATGGTGTATAATAACTCAGGACTAGTGTGATAAATAGCCCAGCTAATGGCAGAATACAGAAACTGCATGAATAAAGGATGTAATGATAGGTAGCTCGGAACAGATATTCATTGCTTACATGTGCTCTTTCTTACCTTCAAATATTCGTAAAACTTCTTGTCTAATATATTTTTTCATTTCTTCAAATGAAATATTCTCTGTCTGTAGAGAAAGTTATTGTGGTTATTTGCATAACTGAAACAAAAGAACGATATAATATACAATATATCTCTGTATCTCTGATGGTATGGAGTTATCCTTAAAAGATAGCACTATATCAAGCCTATATCTAGATTGCTAGGAGTTTTTTCATGGCACCTGTTCAGTAAGATATTTTCTCCCGATGAACTTATCTGACTCTACTCAAGGTATGCATTCTTCTAAGATGAGATCCTGCCACTAACTCAGCATGCTGGCACTTAAGACCAAACATCAAATTGATTCCTTTATGAGTGTATTCAAAAGGTCCACACTATGACAGAATCCTAAAATGTTACCTCATACCATTAAGGCTTTAAAGTTCTTCTGACATTTACATTTTATTTTTACTTGCAAGGTAGTTAGTGAAGACAAAGGTTGACTGTTAGGGGGCCATGTCACTGTCTCATTTTAGAGACAGAGCTAAGGCACTAAAAGTAGTATTTTTCCGGTTTGAAGAAAAGCTTGGCCATCCTGTTTACAGTATCTAGAGCAGAAGTCTCCAACCTTCCGACTTTGAGTGCCACATTCAGTTAGTAGAGAGGATTGGGAGCCACATCCTAGCTCTGAGAGAGGGTCGTTGATAGAACTGAGCGGACCCTAGCTTTAAAGTTTGGTGTTCTTACCGAACACAGACTATACAAAAAAAATCAGAGTTCGAGTTCGGGTGCTTTATGTATACAAACCATTCAAGCGATCAGCACTGTGCTCAAGTATACACAATGCCCAGCCCATTGTAGTTGCTTGCAGTGTTTCAATGGCTCCCACTGGAGGTGAAAAACCCTGCCCCCCCCCCCAGAAATGCCTTGTTAATAGGTGGCTGTATGTGAGCCGAGAGCCGAACTGTCCAATCATTGACTTCCAATGAGGTTCTGGTCAAATTTGTGTTTAGAACAGAACTTTATATGATGAATCTGCAGAATTCGAGTTTCCATGGGTCTGTTCATCTTTAGTCATGAGCCACATTCTGTTCTGAGATAGAGTCGCGAGCCACATAGAGCTCCTGCACTCCTCACAGTAGTGACAGTCCACATTACTGATATAATAACAGCCAAAGCTTTTTCACAGAAATCACACAGAGGCAGTATACCCAGATCCAGAGGTTCTTATCTCACCCCCATTCAGATCTCTTCTTCTGTGTGGGGCTATTCACAAAAGTCACCATCTGGAGACCTGGTCTTCATAGCTGTTTGTTAGACCTGGTGCTAATGCACCAAACTGGAAGACAGCCACGAGCCAGATATCACAAACCTGCGGAGCATATGTAGCTTCTAAGCCACAGGTTGGGGACTTCTGATCTAGAATATCTATACTTTGTTATTTGTCAAAGACAACTTTGCCTTTAAACTGTTTTCTATTCTGATTTTTTTTACTTCTCATGTTGCTAAAGCCCGCTTTACACACTTCAATATATCTCACAATCCGTCGTTGGGGTCAAGTTGTAAGTGACACATATTCGGCATCGTTTGTGAGGTATCTGCGTGTGACACCTACGTGCGATCAGGATTGAACGCAAAACCGTTGATTGCAAACACATCGTATCTTTGTCTAGAATTGAACGTTTTGTTGCACAAACCTAGTCAATTGAAACGTGTGACATCCCTCATACGATTTTGATGTCTGAGGCTATGTGTGCAGGTGTGCGCTCTGCACCGCAGCTTAAAAAAGGTCCTCTTCAGAGCGCAGCTGAAAAGCTGCGTTCTGAAGCGCCTCACAATGTCTGTCATTCACTAATCTCTGTCAGTCAGTCACTATCTCTGTCCCTCTCATGTCAGACTATCCCTCTTACCCCCTCTCTCATACTCACCGATCCCCGATCACCGGCGCGGCGCTGCACGGCATTCACACTGCTCTGGCGGCTTTTACTATTTTCAAAATGCCGGCCGCTCATTAAATAATCTCATATTCCCTGCTTTCCCCGCCCACTGGCGCCTATGATTGGTTGCAGTGAGACACACCCCCATGCTGAGTGACAGGTGTCTTACTGCACCCAATCACAGCAGCCGGTAGACGTGTCTATACTGTGCAGTGAAATAAATAATTAAATAATTAAAAAAAACGGCGTGTGGTCCCCCCCAATTTTAAAACCAGACAGATAAATCCATACGGCTGAAGGCTGGTATTCTCAGGATGTGGAGCTCCACGTTATGGGGAGCCCCCCAGCCGAACAATATCAGCCAGCAGCCGCCCAGAATTGCCGCATACATTAGATGCGACAGTTCTGGGACTGTACCCGGCTCTACCCGATTTGCCCTGGTGCGTTGGCAAATCGGGGTAATAAGGAGTTATTGGCAGCCCATAGCTGCCACTAAATCCTAGATTAATCATGTCAGGCGTCTCCCCGAGATACCTTCCATGATTAATCTGTAAGTGACAGTAAATAAACACACACACCCGAAAAAATCCTTTATTAGAAATAAAAAACACAAACATATACCCTCGTTCACCACTTTAATAAGCTCGAAAAAGCCCTCCATGTCTGGCGTAATCCAGGATGGTCCAGCGTCGCTTCCAGCTCTGCTGCATGTAGGTGACCGGAGCTGCAGAATACACCGCCACTCCTGTCCTGTCTCCACGCAGCTAATGAAGGGAATAGCGCGATCAGCTGATCTGTCACTGAGGTTACCCGCTGTCACTGGATACAGCGGTGGCCACGGGTAACCTCAGTGACAGCTCAGCTGATCGCGTGGCTGTCTTCAGTTGCTGCGTGGAGGTGACAGGAGCAGCTGTGTCTTCTGCAGCTCCAGTCACCTTCATGCAGCAGAGCTGGAAGCGACGCTGGACCATCCTGGATTACGCCGGACATGGAGGGCTTTTTCAAGCTTATTAAAGTGGTGAACGAGGGTATATGTTTGTGTTTTTTATTTCTAATAAAGGATTTTTTCGGGTGTGTGTATTTATTTACTGTCACTTACAGATTAATCATTGAAGGTATCTCGGGGAGACGCCTGACATGATTAATCTAGAACTTAGTGGCAGCTATGGGCTGCCAATAACTCCTTATTACCCCGATTGCCAACGCACCAGGGCAAATCGGGAAGAGCCGGGTACAGTCCCAGAACTGTCGCATCTAATGTATGTGGCAATTCTGGGCGGCTGCTGGCTGATATTGTTAGGCTGGGGGACTCCCATAACGTGGAGCTCCCCATCCTGAGAATACCAGCCTTCAGCCGTATGGCTTTATCTGGCTGGTTTTAAAATTGGGAGGGACCGCACGCCGTTTTTTTAAATTATTTAATTATTTATTTCACTGCACAGTATAGACACGCCCACCAGCTGCTGTGTTTGGGTGCAGTGAGACACCTGTCACTCAGCGTGGGGGCGTATCTCACTGCAACCAATCGTAGGCGCCGGTGGGCGGGGAAATCAGGGAATACGAGATTGTTTAATGAGCGGCCGGCTTTTTCAAAATAGTAAAAGCCGCCGGAGCAGTGTGAATGCCATGCAGCGCCGCGCCGGGGATCTGGGACCGGTGAGTATATGAGAGAGGGCTGCTCAATTCAGTTACTCAGGAGTTTAGCGGTCACCGGTGAGTCCTTCACTGGTGACCGCTATTCAGGACGCGACACAGACAGAGCCGCAGCATGACAATGAAGTCGGGTTAAGTTAACCCGAGTTAATTTTGATCGTGCGGCTCTTTCTGTGTCTGCTGTCATCGGCCATTCAGCTCTGCTACATGGCTGTCTGTGTCTGCTGTTAGCGGCCATGTAGCAGAGCTGAATGGCAGATGACGTAGTAAAAACACATCCCTACACATTACACACACTTGGCAAGTCAATAAATAAAAAAAAAAAAAAAGGGTGCCCAATGCATACGTCACAGAACACATGATCTAAAGGATCGCACACAAAATTGATCAATTTAACATAGACTACTAACGCACGTGTGACAACAAATTAACGACCTACGTGTGATCTCATTAGATCACATATGCGACCTGGGCGTGTCACATCGCAAACGTGATTGCACAACAAATTGCAACGTGTAAAGCAGGCTTTAAGCCAGCTTTACACCTTACAATTAGGTATGCGATCTCGTATGCGATGTGACACGCCCAGGTCGCATATGCGATCTAATGAGATTGCACGTAGGTCGTTCATTTGCTGTCACACGTGCGTTAGTAGCCTATGTTAAATTGGTCAATTTTGTGTGCGATCCTTTAGATCATGTGTTCTGTGACGCATGCATTGGGCACCCTTTTTTTTTTATTTATTGTCTTGACAAGCGTGTGTATTGTGTAGGGATGCGTTTTTACTATGGCATCTGCCATTCAGCTCTGCTACATGGCCGCTGACAGCAGACACAGACAGCCATGTAGCAGCGGTGAATGGTAGTTCACAGCAGACACAGACAGAGCCGCACGATCAGAATGAACTCGGGTGAACTTCACCCGACTTCATGGTCATGCTGCGGCTCTGTCTGTGTCGCGTCCTGATTAGCGGTCACCTGTGAAGGACTCACCGGTGACCGCTAATCTCCTGAGTAAGTGAATTGAGCAGTCCTCTCTCATATACTCACCGATCCCCGATCCCCGGCGCTGCACGGCGTTCACACTGCTGCGGCGGCTTTCACTGTTTTGAAAAAGCCGGCCGCCCATTAAACAATCTCCTATTCCCTGCTTTCCCCGCCCACCGGCACCTATGATTGGTTACAGTGAGACACGCCCCCACGCTGAGTGACAGGTGTCACACTGCACCCAATCACAGCAGCCGGTGGGCGTGTCTATACTGTGTAGTGAAATAAATAATTAAATAATTAAAAAAAACGGCGTGCGGTCCCCCCCAATTTTAAAACCAGCCAGATAAAGCCATACGGCTGAAGGCTGGTATTCTCAGGATGGGGAGCTCCACGTTATGGGGAGCCCCCCACCCTAACAATATCAGTCAGCAGCCGCCCAGAATTGTCGCATACATTATATGCGGCAGTTCTGGGACTGTACCCGGCTCTTCCCGATTTGCCCTGGTGCGTTGGCAAATCGGGGTAATAAGGAGTTATTGGCAGCCCATAGCTGCCAATAAGTCCTAGATTAATCATGTCAGGCGTTTATGAGACACCCTCCATGATTAATCTGTAAATTACAGTAAATAAACACACGCCCGAAAAAATCCTTTATTAGAAATAAAACACACAAACACATTCCCTGGTTCACCACTTTAATCTGCCCCAAAAAGCCCTCCATGTCCGGCGTACTCCACAGTCCTCCAGCGTCGCATCCAGCGCTGCTGCATGGAGGTGACCGGAGCTGCAGCAGACACAGCCGCTCCGGTCACCTCCACGCAGGTAATGAAGACAGCCGCGCGATCAGCTGCTGTCACTGAGGTTACCCTTGGCCACCGCTGCATCCACCGCTGGATCCAGTGACAGCGGGTAACCTCACTGACAGCTCAGCCGATAGCGCGTCTGTCTTCATTAGCTGCGTGGAGGTGACTGGAGCGGCTGTGTCTGCTGCAGCTCCGGTCACCTCCATGCAGCAGCGCTGGATGCGACGCTGGATCATCCTGGATTACGCCGGACAAGGAGGGCTTTTTGGGGCAGATTAAAGTGGTGAACCAGGGAATGTGTTTGTGTGTTTTATTTCTAATAAATGATTTTTTCATGTGTGTGTGTTTATTTACTGTAATTTACAGATTAATCATGGAGGGTGTCTCATAGACGCCTGACATGATTAATCTAGGACTTATTGGCAGCTATGGGCTGCCAATAACTCCTTATTACCCCGATTTGCCAACGCACCAGGGCAAATCGGGAAGAGCCGGGTACAGTCCCAGAACTGCCGCATATAATGTATGCGGCAATTCTGGGCGGCTGTTGGCTGATATTGTTAGGGTGGGGGGCTCCCCATAACGTGGAGCTCCCCATCCTGAGAATACCAGCCTTCAGCCGTATGGCTTTATCTGGCTGGTTTTAAAATTGGGGGGGGACCGCACACCGTTTTTTTTAATTATTTAATTATTTATTTCACTGCACAGTATAGACACGCCCACCGGCTGCTGTGATTGGGTGCAGTGTGACACCTGTCACTCAGCGTGGGGGCGTGTCTCACTGTAACCAATCATAGGCGCCGGTGGGCGGGGAAAGCAGGGAATAGGAGATTGTTTAATGGGCGGCCGGCTTTTTCAAAACAGTAAAAGCCGCCGGAGCAGTGTGAATGCCGTGCAGCGCCGGGGAACGGGGATCGGTGAGTATATGAGAGAGGGGGATAGACTGACATGGACAGAGAGTGAGGGACAGAGATAGTGACCGACTGACAGAGATTAGTGCATGACAGACATTGTGAGGCGCTTCAGAACGCAGCTTTTCAGCTGCGCTCTGAAGCAGACCTTTGTTAAGCTGCGGTGCAGAGCGCACACCTGCGCACATAGCATCAGACACCGAAATCGTATGAGGGATGTCACACGTTACAATTCACTAGTTTCGTACTACCAAACGTCCAATGTATGAGGAATAAACGACGTGTATGCGATCACCGTATTTTCGTTCAATATCGATCGCATGTAGGTTTCACACGCAAATACATCACGAACGATGCCGGATGTGCGTCACTTACAACTTGACCCCGACGACGGATTGAAAGATCTATTGAAGTGTGTAAAGCAGGCTTAAAGCCCACTTTACACATTGCAATTAGTTGTACAATCGCATTTGCGATGTGACACGCCCAGGTTGCATACGGGATCTATGAGATTTCACGTTGGTCGTTCATTTGCTGTCACACGTGCGTTAGTAGTCTATGTTAAATTGGTCAATTTTGTGTGCGATCCTTTAGATCATGTGTTCTGTGACGTATGCATTGAGCACCTTTTTTTTTTTTTTATTTATTGACTTGCCAAGCGTGTGTAATGTGGGATGCGTTTTTACTATGTCATCTGCCATTCAGCTCTGCTACATGGCCGCTAACAGCAGACACAGACAGCCATGTAGCAGAGCTGAATGGCAGATGACAGCAGACACAGACAGAGCCGCACTGTCAGAATGAACTCGGGTGAACTTCACCCGACTTCATTGTGATGCTGCGGCTGTGTCTGTGTCGCGTCCTGATTAGCGGTCACCAGTGAAGACTCACCGGTGACCGCTAATCTCCTGAGTAACTGAAGTTAGCAGCCCTCTCTCATATACTCACCAATCCCCGATCCCCGGCGCTGCACGGCATTCACACTGCTCCGGCGGCTTTTACTGTTTTGAAAAAGCCGGCCGCCCATTAAACAATTTCGTATTCCCTGCTTTCCCCGCCCACCAGCGCCTATGATTGGTTACAGTGAGACACGCCCCCACTCTGAGTGACAGGTGTCACACTGCACCCAATCACAGCAGCCGGTGGGCGTGTCTATACTGTGTAGTGAAATAAATAATTAAATAATTAAAAAAAACGGCGTGCGGTTCCCCCCATTTTTAAAACCAGCCAGATAAAGCCATCTGGCTGAAGGCTGGTATTCTCAGGATGGGGAGCTCCACGTTATGGGGAGCCCCCCACCCTAACAATATCAGCCAACAGCCGCCCAGAATTGCCGCATACATTAGATGCGACAGTTCTGGGACTGTACCCGGCTCTTCCCGATTTACCCTGGTGCGTTGGCAAATCGGGGTAATAAGGAGTTATTGGCAGCCCATAGCTGCCAATAAGTCCTAGATTAATCATGTCAGGCGTCTATGAGACACCCTCCATGATTAATCTGTAAGTTACAGTAAATAAACACACACACCAGAAAAAAATCCTTTATTAGAAATAAAAACACACACATATACCCTGGTTCACCACTTTAATCAGCCCCAAAAAGCCCTCCTTGTCCGGCGTAATCCAGGATGATCCAGCGTCGCATCCAGCGCTGCTGCATGGAGGTGACCGGAGCTGCAGCACACACAGCCGCTCCGGTCACCTCCACACAGCAAATGAACACAGCCGCGCGATCAGCTGCTGTCACTGAGGTTACCCGCGGCCACCGCTGCATCCACCGGTGGCCGCGGGTAACCTCAGTGACAGCAGCTGATCGCACGGCTGTCTTCATTTGCTGCATGGAGGTGACCGGAGCGGCTGTGTCTGCTGCGGCTCCGGTCACCTCCATGCAGCTGCGGTGGAAGCGACGCTGGATCATCCTGGATTACGCCGGACAAGGAGGGCTTTTTGGGGCTGATTAAAGTGGTGAACCAGGGTATATGTGTGTGTTTTTATTTCTAATAAAGGATCTTTTCGGGTGTGTGTTTATTTACTGTAACTTACAGATTAATCATGGAGGGTGTCTCATAGACGCCTGACATGATTAATCTAGGACTTATTGGCAGCTATGGGCTGCCAATAACTCCTTATTACCCCGATTTGCCAACGCACCAGGGTAAATCGGGAAGAGACGGGTACAGTCCCAGAACTGTCGCATCTAATGTATGCGGCAATTCTGGGCGGCTGTTGGCTGATATTGTTAGGGTGGGGGGCTCCCCATAACGTGGAGCTCCCCATCCTGAGAATACCAGCCTTCAGCCGTATGGCTTTATCTGGCTGGTTTTAAAAATGGGGGGAACCGCACGCCGTTTTTTTTAATTATTTAATTATTTATTTCACTACACAGTATAGACACGCCCACCGGCTGCTGTGATTGGGTGCAGTGTGACACCTGTCACTCAGAGTGGGGGCGTGTCTCACTGTAACCAATCATAGGCGCTGGTGGGCAGGGAAAGCAGGGAATACGAAATTGTTTAATGGGCGGCCGGCTTTTTCAAAACAGTAAAAGCCGCCGGAGCAGTGTGAACGCCGTGCAGCGCCAGGGATCGGGGATCGGTGAGTATATGAGAGAGGGGGATAGACTGACATGGACTGAGAGTGAGGGACAGAGATAGTGACGGACTGACAGAGATTAGTGCATGACAGACATTGTGAGGCGCTTCAGAACGCAGCTTTTCAGCTGCGCTCTGAAGCAGACCTTTTTTAAGCTGCGGTGCAGAGCGCACACCTGCGCACATAGCATCAGACAACAAAATCGTATGAGGGATGTCACACGTTACAATTGACTAGGTTCGTGCAACAAAACGCTCAATTCTAGAGAATGATACGATGTGTTTGCGATCAACGGTTTTGCGTTCAATCCTGATCGCATGTAGCTGTCACACGCAGATACCTCACAAACGATGCCGGATGTGCGTCACTTACAACTTGACCCCAACGACGGATTGTGAGATATATTGAAGCGTGTGTAGCGGGCTTTAGGCTGCCGAATTGGATGGCACTCTTTGTTGTTATCCTTCTTCTTTTGTCCATCTCAACTACCCATTATTCCTGTTATCAGTTGCTTCTTTAAGGCAGCTAACCTGTAATTGCTAACTCAGACTTCCGGTAAAGATTTTAGTCCTTAAAGAGGTTGGCCACTTAATTTATATGACATCATAATCCTCTCATTTTAAAAAAACAAAAAAAAAAACCTTTCAAAAGTGCTTTTTAATTGAAGCAAAATGATGGATAGATCTGGTCACATGTTCCTCCATCAACTAGCATTTTGAAAACAAGCACACTGTAGTCTGTCAGAAAAGCTGCATTAATAAGTCCTGTAGGAGACCTGTAAGATATGTAATGCCTCAAAATCATGTCCTTAATATGTACTGTATATTAAAATAAAGACACCATGGCCAACCCTTTAACATTGGGCTCAGTGTAAAACAAGAGGTCCAGATTCATCGGTAACATTTTTATTATTTTTTGTCTTGTGATTCCTTTGACTTTTTACTGTGCCAAATACTTAAAAATGTTGCATGTAGTTCATACATTTTGTGCAAAGCTAAACATATATTTTTTATTACGGTCTTTAAATTCTTTTGCGACTCTTCAGGACAAAAAGTTGCACGTTTTGCAAAATGGTGCAAAAACTTTCTTGGCTACATTAAAGGGGTGGTTCACCCATTTTCAACACTTGTCACATTCATATTATGTGGAGAAACAAGGTTTCTCTCAAATACCTTGTGTTCCCAATAGTGCCTGTGGTCTGCTCACCCCCTTAGTGTGACCCCCGGGCTTCATGACCTCTAATGTACGATTATATCACGTCAACTGAGGCGGGCTGCAGTCTTCCTGATTGACTGGGCTGTAAGCGGCATTTTACCGCTTGTCACAACGCAACATCTCGCGTGCTCTCTCCTTCGCTGCAGAGCGTTGCAATCAGGAGCGATGCTTGGCTGTTATGAGAGGTAAAACGCCGCCCACAGTTCAGTTGCCCAGGAAGACTGCGGCCCGCCTCAGTTGACAGGACATCACCAGACATCAGAGGTCATGGAGCCCGGGGGTCAAGTTAAGGGGGTGAGCGGACCACAATAGCGCTGCTCACATGCACTATTGGCAACACAAGGTATTTGAGAGAAACCTTGTTTCTCAACATAATATCGATATGGCCAGTAATGAAAAGGGGTGAACCACCTCTTTAAATCACTCCATAGTGGGAATGGAGTACATCTGTGCAAAAATATTGTGACTTTTTGAAAAGTCACAAATGATGAAAACATCTGGAAACCATAACCTTTGCCGACGATGGTGAACATAAAGAAAAACAGGAGAATATATATAGAATAGATTTCATAACAGGTGGAAATGGCCAGATGAATATGGCACAATCAAAGATAGGCACAAAACACTAATTACTTGATAAATAAACCAGTTTAAATGCAATAATGAAGCAGACCTTGTGGGTAACAACTTTTAAGCCAATGTTTCAGAATTGCTCAAGACAGGCAATAGAATTATTGCTGTTTTTCTATTTAGTTGGTGTTTTGTAGTAATCCTCACACATGCCACTCTCTTGTTTGCTATACTTAAAAGACATCAATGCACAGAACATAATGTAATTTTCAGTAAGTACAATGCCTGGTGCATTTCAATCATTCCCCTATGCTTACATATATTATATCAAGACATTTTACCATAGCAACCTAATACTAGCAAATAGCAACAGTTAAATATGTCAATTTTTCCTTAAAAAAATATCTCTTTTGAAAATCATCCAACAGCTTCAAATTACCAACATTTAGACAAGGGCTACATATGAAGAGTGCGACATTGCATCAATTGACTATCAGAAAACCAAACTTAGATATAGACGGATGCTCTTAAGGCCGCGATATCATGACCGATATCGCTAGCGTGCGTACTCGCCCCTCATTGGTTGTGCGACACGTGCAAATCGCTGCCCGTGGCGCACAACATCGCGCGGACCCATCACACTACTTACCTGTCTACCGACGTTGCTGTGACCGGTGAACCGCCTCCTTTCTAAGGGGGCGGTTCGGTGAGCGTCACAGCGACGTCACAGCAGCATCACTGAAACGCCACTCAATAGAAGCGGAGGGGCAGAGATGAGCGGGACGTAACATCCCGCCCACCTCCTTCCTTCCTCATTGCCGGCGGCCGCAGGTAAGGTGAGGTTCCTCGTTCCTGCGGTGTCACACATAGCGATGTGTGTTGCCGCAGGAGCGACGAACTACTTCCTACTCCGATCAGCAGCGATATTTGAGAATGGACCTCCATGTCACCGATGAGCGATTTTGAACGTTTTTGCGATGATTCAAAATCGCTCATAGGTGTCACACGGAAAGACATCGCTAAAGCGACCGGATGTGCGTCACAAATTCCGTGACCCCAACGAGATCGCTCGGGCGATGTCGCAGCGTGTGAAGCCCGCTTTAGTTAATAGACCATTCATAAGTATATCCACCCATAAAAATATTAAACTTTATTATCAATGATTAAAAATTATATAATCAGACAAACACAGAAAGGGAAAGGGATTAGGTCCTCTTCTTATAATACTGGGATCCTTTTGCAACAGGGACACCTGCTTTCTTTTTGGGAACGTGCTACTCCCATATGTGGATTCTCCTTGTAGCCCAGGAGGACTACCACCAAACTGGAAAGTACCCAAAAAATTGTGGATTTTTTTTAATGAATTGTACATTTAGGTAATTATTAAGGGCTAATCTATATACTCTCGGTCACCTGAGTTACAAGAAACTCATCAGGGAGGGGTATATATATATTATCAATAACATGAAAAACCTCCTTTGATGTGTATGTTTATGTGTGCTAGAGTTACTGCATTTTGCACTTTATGGAGGCTGATGGTGGTTATCCTAGAAGGTAGTTATGGACAAAAGGGACAGTCATTGAGTAATGGGGGCACCACACATCTAGGGTGCTTAAAGCCCCATTGTTAGGTAGGACCAAGTGGAGGGAGAGCTAATATCCCCTGGAGTCCCTACATTAGGTAATATATACCGTTTATATTCCATCACTGCACATTGAACCCTTACAACTGATCCCAAATACCTTACTACCTAGTGTGTATCAATCACACTTGACACGCACATCGTGTGTTTCTGTGTATGTCTGATTATATAATTTTTAATCATTGATAATAAAGTTTAATAGTTTTATGGGTGGATATACTTATGAATGGTCTATTATCAATTGACTATCAACAGGGAAACGGGGAACCTAGAACCACAGAGTAACCATGGTAAATAATACAAATAGTGGGGGGGTTTGCAGTTCACTCCTATCTTTGCCCCCATAGGCTTCAATGTAAGTTGAGAATGTGGAAGAACAGGCTGGTGCAGGGTGAGTAACGTTTTTTTTTAACTCATTCCCAGTCCTAAAACAAAATCCAGCTGCCATTTTGGTTGATATGAGCAAGTCGAATTGCAAAAATTCTGATTCTAGCAAACTGATTTTTTTTCCTGTTAAATTCAAATTTTCCATTTTTGCACTTTTGATTTTTCTTCCCCTTTTTCTAAGAGCTATAGCTTTTTTTACTTTTCCATCCACATAGCCATTTGGAGGCTTGTATTTTGAGGGACAAGTTGTACTTTTGAATACCGCCATTCATTTTATCTTGTAATGGACTGAAAAATGGGGGAAAAAAAAATTCAAGCACGTAGAAATTCCCCTAAAAAAAGTGCAATTCTACAATGGGTTTTTGCTTTTTTTTATATTTACCATGTTCACTATTTGGTAAAACTGATCTGGAACTATGATTCTTCAGGTCAGTACAAGTACACACATACCAAATATGTTTCGTTTTTTGTTTTTTTTTTTAAAGTGGTAAAAAAAATTCAGAAATTTGTTAAAAAAAAGACGCTTGTTGCAATTTTCTAGCACCTGTAACGCTTTGAATTTTCAGGATTTCGGACTGTGTGAGGACTTATTTTTTCTGTGCTGAGCTAAGATTCTTATTGATACCATTTTGGGATAGATGTGATGTTTTGATGTCTTCTTATTGCTTTTCATTGCAGTGTTGTGGTGGCTAAAAAAAATGTTACTCCTGGAGCTTCAAATTTTTTCTCGCTATGCTGTTTACTGACCAGATTAATTTATTTTATATTACGATAGGTCGGACTTTTACAAACACAGCGATATCAAATATGTGTGTTCTTTTGTCATATTTTTAACACATTTGTTTTTACTTTTTCTGTATTTATTAGTCCCCTTACGGTACTTGAAGCTGCAAGAATCTATTTGATTATGCTATGCTCCTTCACAACCGTGGAAGTAACACTATGTCATAAATCATGAAGGGGTGATCACCGCCGGCTGCTGCGGTGAGTTGGTGGTAATTCCTGCACATGTCTGCTGAGTTCAACAGCAGACATATGTGGCTATCAGGTGTGGGTGGATCCATGATCAACCCGCACCCCTAATAAGCCCTTAAATCGTGCTGTGACAGTGCGATTTAAATTGCCGCAGCAGGGAACGCGTCTTTCCCCGCCGCCATCGGAGGCCGCATGATGCCACCATGATGGTTGTCATGGTAGCACCGGGTCATGTGTTGACTTCTGTTGCTATCATGACATAGTTCCTGTTAAGCCCGCTTTACATGCTACAAGATATCTTACGATGTGTCGGCGGGGTCACGTCGTAAGTGACGCACATCTGTCATCGTAAGGTATGTTGTAGCGTGTGACAGGGACGTGCAATTGCGATTGAACGAAAAACCGTTCATCTCATGCACGTCGTTCATTCCTGACGAATTGAATGTCAGATTGTTCATCGTACCCGGGGTAGTGCACATCGCAGTGTGTGACACCCCGGGAACGATGAACAGATCTCACCTGTGTCCTGCGGCTCCCGGCCCACAATGCGGAAGGAAGGAGGTGGGCGGGATGTTTACATACCGCTCAGCTCCGCCCCTCCGCTTCTATTGGCCAGCTGCTGCATGACGTCAATGTGATGCCAAACGTCCCTCCCACTCCAGGAAGTGGACGTTCGCCGCCCACATCAAGGTCGTATGGAAGGTAAGTATGTGTGACGGGGGTTAATAGTTTGTGCGGCACATTCAACAAATTGAACGTGCTGCACATACGATGGGGGCGTTGCAAATCGCATACGATATTGTATGCGAAATTGCAATGTGTGAAGCAGGCTTTACAGCCGGCAGAACAGCAGCTGTAACCGGGGAGCAGCATTTCTGCTGATCAGAGCTGTGCAGCTCTAATCAACAAAAATGAATCAGCAATCAGACTGCTGACCCCTATAGTCCACTATGGGAAATAATAAAATAAAAAAATTTTGAAAAATTAAAAAAAAAACCCTAAAAGTTCAAATAACCCCCCATTTGCTCCATTGAAAATTAAAGGGTTAAAAAAATGCACATATTTGGCATCGCTGTGTTCAGAAATGCCCGATCTATCAAAATATAAAAGCAATTAATCTGATTGGTAAATGGTGTAGTGGCAAAAAATTCCAAATGCCAAAATTCCGATTTTTTGGATTGTTACAAATTTTGTGCATAATACAATAACAGATGATCAAAACCTAGCATCTGCGCAATGGCACCATTAAAAATGTCAGGTCGAGATGCAAAAAAATAAGCCATCATTGAGCCCCATATCCCAAAAAATGAGAATGCTAGAGGTAGCGGAATATGGCGCAAAAAAAGTGTGCCACTTTTTTTTACAAACTTCTCAATTTTTTTAGCCCTTTAGATAAAAGTACACCTATACATGTTTGGTATCTTTAAATTCACACCAACCTGAGGCATCACATTTATACAACAGTTTTACCATATAGTGAATACGGTGAATAAAATACCCCCAAAACAATCGTGCAATTGCACTTTATTTTTGCAATTTTTCAGCAGCTGGGATTATTTTTTTGCCGTTTTTCAGAACACTATATGGTAAAACTCATGGTTTAATTTAAAAGTACAACTTATCCCGCAAAAAACAAGCTCTCATATGGCAAGATTGACAGAAAAATAAAAAAGTTACGACTCTCGAAAGAAGGGAAGCAAAAAACAAAAAACGAAAAATCACTCGGAGATGAAGGGGATAATAGTGTATCAGATAAAATTATAATTTCTTAAATGCTACAGCAGACCGACTCCTTGCTATCATGACAATCTATAGGCACCCTGTGATCACGTCACGGCCACGCCAATGGGCAGGTGGAATGATGCGCCATTCTGCTGGCACGTGTCAGAGATTAGATTTACAGCAACATTCAACAGGTTAACATATCTAGTGTTTCACGGTACATGATGGCTAACTTAACATGTGTTAATCTGTTAAATAATACATATATATGTATATATGTGTATGTGTATATATATATATATATATATAGATATATATATATATATATATATATATGTATGTGTATATATATATGTATGTATGTGTGTATATATATATATGTGTGTGTGTATATATATGTGTGTATACAGTAAACAGAAATATACTCTATACATTGTTAATGTGGTAAATGATTATTCTAGCTTCAAACATCTGTTTTTTAATGCAATATCTACCTAAGTGTATGGAGGTCTATTTTCAATAACCACCACTCCAGTGTTCTAATGGTACATTTTGTTTGCTAACTGTGTTAGAAGGCTAATGGATGTTTAGAAATCCCTTTAAAACCCTTGTACAAGTATGCTAGCACAGCTGAAATCTGTTTTGCTGATTAGAGAAGCTGTAAAACTGACCTTCCTTTGAGCTAGTTGAGAATCTGGAGCATTACATTTGTTGGTTCCAATAAACTCTCAAAATGGCCAGAAAAAGAGAACTGTCATGTGAAACTTGACAGTCTAATCTTGTTCTTAGAAAGGAAGGATATTCCATTTGAGAAATTGCCAAGAAACTGAAGATTTCTTATAACAGTGTGTACTACTCCCTTCAGAGCAGAGCACAAACAGGCTCTAACCAGAGTAGAAAGAGAAGGGAGAGGCCCCGCTTCACAACTGACCGACAAGTACATTAGAGTATCTAGTTTGAGAAATCGATGCCTCACAGGTCTTCAACTGCCAGCTTTATTAAATAGTACCTGCAAAACTCCAGTGTCAATGTCTACAGTAAAGAGGCAACTCAAGGATGCTGGCCTTTAGGGCAGAGTGGAAAAGAAAAAGCCATATCTGAGACTGGCTAATATAAGGAAAAGTTTAATATGGGCAAAAGATCACAGACATTGGACAGAGGAAGATTGGAAAAAACAGTTATGGACAGGCGAATCAATGTTTGAGGTGTTTGGATCAGACATAATAATATTTGTGAGATGCAGAACAACTGAAAAGATGCTGGAAGAGTGCCTGACGTCATCTGTCACGTATGGTGGAGGTAATGTGATGGTCTGGGGTTGCTTTGATGCTGGTAAAGTGGGAGATTTGTACAAGGTAAAAGGGATTTTGAATAAGGAAGGCTGTCACTCCACTTTGCAACATCATACCATACCCTGTGGACAGCGCTTAATTGGAGCCAATTTCATCCTAACATAACATAACAGGACAATGACCCAAAACACACCTCCAAATTATGCATGAACTATTTAGGGAAGAAGCAGGCAGCTGGTATTCTATCTGTAATGGAGTGGCAAGCCCAGTCACTAGATCTCAACCCTATTGAGCTGTTGTGGGAGCAGCTTGACCGTATGGTGCGCAAAAAGTGCCCATCAAGCCAATCCATCTTGTGGGAGGGAAGCATGGGGTGAAATATCTCCAGATTACCTCAGCAAATTAACAGCTAGAATGCCAAAGACATGCAAAGCTGGAATTGTTGCAAAGGAGCATTCTGTGCCGAAAGCAAAGTCTGAAGGAGAACAATGTCTGGACTATAATTTCTATTCATTATGCAACTCATTTGATAAGTAAAAGTATAATTTTTCATGGAAAAGACAAAATTGTTTGGGTGACTCCAAACTTTTGAACCATTATATATATATATATATATATATATATATATATATATATATATATTATACATATATACATATATAGATATGTGAAATATATAACAAAGTACATTTGCAAGTAGGAGACATCTTATTTCCCAAATTGTCAGAATAAGTGAAGACACATCCGTCTCACTGGTAGTCAATTGTATGCAAATGAAAACTTTTGTTAGCAATAGAAATTATAAGCATAACAGTTAAGCTTAACATTATATAGACTAACCAATATTCCTGGTGGTCCAGGCAGTCCGGGATGGCCGTCTTTGCCTGGCTGACCAGGGTAACCTCTGTCTCCAGTTGCTCCATGTGGTCCAGATGGTCCTATATCTCCCTTTACTCCCGTTGAACCAGTTTTCCCTCTGGGTCCTTGATCTCCAGGTATACCTGGATCACCCTTGAAATAAATTGTATTTAGATTGTGATCATAAAATATCTGAAGCAAAAACAGAAGTAACAAAATAGACACATTTTTTACTTGTTTAGTAAATGATAAAATGTAGAAATTGAGTTGATTCTCTTGATGTGTTCACCTCTGTTCAGAAACCCATACAATACCATTATCCCCATTTTCCTTGTCCCCATCTTTATTTTTTTTCCCATCCATTCCACTGATCAAGCATTTCTGAATGTAAAAACTGAAGTCACTCCATTGAGAACTGAAAACTGTGAGTTGCATCAGTTGTTTGCTTGTCTTCCATTGTTTGTGGTTTGGTGTGACAAATTAGGTGTGAACGTGGGCTTCTAAGTATTCAAATAATACATTCAATCTATAAAAAGATGTTGTTATAAGGACAGCATAGGAAAATGACCTAAGCAACCTTTTCATACTGCATTTTCCAGCTGCTCTAAATGATTAATCACTGTGTATGTTTCTCATTGTAATTCAATGCAACCCTAAAACGACACAATAAAAGTACGTACTGTACGGTTAATAAATAGAGCTGTGTAGAATCCGCCGCTTAAAGCTGTAAGCCTGGAAATGTTATTTATCTAGTGACAGAAGTTGAACTGCGGAATCATCCTGAACAGTGCCTCCTTATAATTAGCTATGGGAACAACTGGTTTCCAGGATATTTACAGCACTTGTGTTGTTTCTGGCAGGTCTTACTGGATTTTCAAAGACGACATCTGCAATCAGCTAATAGGTCGGTTCCGTAGTATTCCCTTATGATACTGCGGCATCTTATTGACCAACAGGATCTATATTATTGGGTAAATATTTGTTTTTCCAAGAGCTAGAAATTATAATACCAAATGTTGCATATATTATTCCACGTAATAGAAATAGACATATTTAGTAAGTAATTAATAATCCGAAGTCTCGTTCTGTATCGCAGCTGAAAGGTGCATTTCCCAAGGGTCCATGTCCATCTTGAGTATGATAGAATCAAGGAAGAAAAACAAGAAAACACAGCAAAATATAAAAGCAGAAATATAATTGGGTCTCTCATGAGTTTAATAAAGACTGAAATCCATACAGCACATCAAGAACTCACTGGAGTATATAAAGGAAGTCATTAAAACCTGTATATTTCAAGATCGTAGATCATGTAATTATGATGATAGGGCAGTCAAATATGCTTGATCTTGAGTAGCTGAGTATCAGATCCGCAGAGAGATGGGTTACACCATCTTCAGATGTGTAAAATCCTACCTAGAAGAGACACCGGCCATTTGTCTTTCTGCAGGATTTTTTCTCTATGTTCTTCAAGCAAACTGTCTTGTAGCTAATTTACTCCTGATCTTTCCATTTTCTGCTGGCAAGGGATAGGATTCAAGTCCTTACAGATTTCTAGGTATTAGTTTGCTATCAGTGAATGGAAACACTTTTCTTTTTTAACAAGCGATTGAAAATCATTGTATAGCTAAAAATACTCTCAGTTAAAAGGAGAAAGTACTGTATAGAATCTAGGCAGTGCTCTGTGAGCTAAACCGCCTAGACTGCAGACAGGTGTAATGAAGAAAACTGGACTATAGTCTTAGAGCTGCGACATCGCTAACGATATATCGTCGGGGTCACGGTGTTTGTGACGCACATCAGGCGTCGTTAGCGACATCGCAGCGTGTGACAGCTAGGAGCGACGATCGCAAAAACGTCAAAAATCGTTGATCATTGACACGTCGCTTCTTTTCATAATATCGTTGGTGGTGCATGCCGCTGGTTGTTTGTCGTTCCTGTGGCAGCTTACATCGCTATGTGTGACACCGCAGGAACGACGAAGATCTCCTTACCTGCGTCCACCGGCAATGAGGAAGTAAGGAGGTGGGCGGGATATTCCGCCCGCTCATCTCCGCCCCTCCGCTTCTATTGGACGTCTGCCGTGTGACGTCGCTGTGACGCTGCATGAACTGCCCCCTTAGAAAGGAGGCGGTTCGCCGGCCATAGCGACGTCGCAGGGAAGGTAAGTCCGTGTGACGGGTGTAAGCGATGTTGTGCGCTACGGGCAGCGATTTGCCCGTGACGCACAACCGACGGGGGCGGTACGATAGCGATATCGCAGCATGGAAAGTGTCCTTTAGGCTATGTTCACACATTGTGTTTTTGCAGCATTATTACATTTTTTTAATGAGGTTTATGCAATTTAAGAGCTGCTATTTAGAGTACCAGCAAAGCATATGCGATTCCAGAAATCTCATGCACACACACTTGCTTTTTTCCTGACAAATAGAAAACTGCTGCGTTTTTTAAATTACTAGCATGTTAATTCTTTCAGCATTTTTGCTGTTTTTTGTCCACCATTCAAATCAATAAGAAATTGCAAAAACACAACTACATTTTCTTTTATGTTTAAACATGTAATGTAGACAAATGACACAATAAAAACGCAGCAAAAAATGCCACAAAATCACAGCAAAACCTGCTTTTTGGAAGCAGCTTATTTACTATCAAGAGAGCAGAGTTTGCTGCAGAAAATAAGCAAAGTGTAAAGATAGCCTTAAGGCTACTTTACACACTGCGATATCTGTCCCGATATCGCTAGTGTGGGTACCCGCCCCCATCTGTTGCGCGACACGGGCATATCACTGCCTGTGCCGCACAACATCGCCCAGAGACGTCACACATACTTACCTGTCCGGCGACATCGCTGTGACTGGCGAACCGCCTCCTTTCTAAGGGGGCGGTCCGTGCGGCGTCACAGCGACGTCACTGAAACGTCACTGAACCGCCGCCCAATAGCAGCGGAGGGGCGGAGATGAGCGGGACATAACATCCCGCCCACCTCCTTCCTTCCGCATAGCGGCCGGGAGGCAGGTAAGGGGAGCTTCCTCGTTCCTGCGGCGTCACACGCAGCGATGTGTGCTGCTGCAGGAACGAGGAACAACCTCGTTACTGCTGCAGTAACAAGATTTGAGAATGGACCCCCGTGTCGCCGATTAGCGTTTTTGCACGTTTTTGCAACGATGCAAAATCGCTTATCGGTGTCACACGCAACGGCATCGTTAATGCGGCCGGATGTGCGTCACGAATTCCGTGACCCCAACGACTCCGCATTAGCGATGTCGCAGCGTGTAAAGCCCGCTTTATGCAGCTGCTGATGTGTTTAGAATACAAAGCGTTTCCAAAACTAGATACATTTACCATATGTTTTGGTTTATAAGATGCACCAGGTTATAAGATGCACCCCAAATTTAGAGGAGGAAAAAAATAAAAAATAATTATTAATGTTAAAATGAAGTTCCGTCTTATAATCCTAGTGCATCTTAATACTAATGCTCATCAGGAGTGAGATGCGCAGGAAGGTCACAGGAGGCAGGGTAGGAGATGCTGCGGGTTCAGAAGAGGGGGTGTGTTGCGGCTCAGGAGGGTCGGCAATACTGCGGGCTCGGGGGTTGAAGCGGTGGGCACCATTGAATCCCCAAGATATGGCTTACCGGTGCGACGGTGGAGGAGTAGGGTCACAGGAAGCAAGGTCGCAGGACGCACTCAAGGGTGTCACGGCAGGTGCCATTGATCTGCGGGCAGACGGGCTGCAGGGGTGTCCAAGATGGGGTGTCTCGGTGGGAGGTGCATTGAGCTGACTGCAGGCTCCATTGAATAGCCCGCAGTTGACGAGATGGACTTCAAGAAAATGGCCGCAAATGCGGCGCGTGCAGAGATAGGACTCCGCAGCCATTTACTTGAAGTCCATCACGTCAATCTGCACACACATCGCTTCTGCGGCCATTTTCTTTAAGTTCATCGCGTAAACCACGGACGATTCGATGGAGCTGGCAGTCAGCCCAATGCACCTGCCGCCGAGACACCCCATCCTGTGACACTCTCGCAGCCCGCCTGCCCAGCTGCATATCAATGGCGCCTGCCTGCCGATAACTGGCGCCTGTCACGACACCCCTGAGTGTATCCTGTGACTCTGTCTCCTTAGACCACGCTCCATGACTTCCGCACCGGTAAGCCATATCTGTTTTGTAAGATGAACCCCAATTTTACCCCCAGTTTTGGGTGAAAAAAGTGTGTCTTACAATCCAGAAAATATGGTATATTCACTTCAAAGGTAGGAGCAAGAAATGCTATGCACCGGTTTACAGCCTCTGCATATAAAAAACAAAAGGGCGTATTTAGCAGAAATGTCTAAGCCTTACGGTATGTGCACACATTGAGTATTGCAGATTTTTTTGCAGCAAAAACTAGCGTTGGCATAAAAAACATTGCATAAAATATCCACGTTTTTAAAGCGTTTTTTTATTATATGCTTTTATTTGCATTTTTTCCCATTCATTTCAATGGGAAAAGTGTTGCTAAAATGCTGAAAGAATGGACATGTTGCAGATATGATAGTTTAATAAATTTAAATCTGCAAGGTAAAAATAAGCAGCATGTGCATGAGATTTTAGTACTGGCACTGTAAAACACTGCACTTTTTTTTTTAAAAAGTGTGGTAAAATAAATGCGACAAAAATGCAAAATATGAACAAGCCCTTAGGTACAAAGTTAGAAAAGACAGTTTTAAAATGCAACAAATTTATCACAGAATTTCACGCTGTTTGATAAATCTGTTATTATAGTACAGTGGAACCTTGGTTTACGAGAACATTCCATTTTGGGAGTGTGCTTGAAAACCAAGTTACTCGTCTAGCAAAGCAAACTTTCGCACAGAAAATAATGCAAGCTCAGACAATTCATTCCGCAACTTGTTCAATGTCCCATCCTGGTCCCCTATTGTGCCATTACACACACACACAAACACGCACAAACACGCACAAACACGCACAAACACACACAAACACACACATACACACACATACACACACGCACACAAACATGCTCACCTTACTTTCTGTTCCATCGTCGGCCTCGTGGTTCCTGTAATTCACTGGTACAGGATGTGTATCGGGTAACCATCGCAACCGATGCCGGAGCTTTGGCTGCCTGAGCGCTGACGTCAAAGGCATGAGCCACTTGCCTCTGATTGGTCAGTGCGCTGCCTTTGAGTAGCGGCTGACAAAGGAAGTTCCTCCATCGTCGCGATGGTTACCCGATACACATTCTGTACTGCCAAACTACATGAATCATGAGGCAGGCGATGGAACGGAAGGTAAGGTGAGCATAATATGTGTGTGCATGCGTGTTTGTGTGTGTTTTTTTGGACTGCCGGAACGGGTCAGAGCGCGGTTAAAGTGCGGAACCGGAAGTGTGTGCGGTAAGTATTTGCTCGTACAGCAAAGCTTGCACATAAACTGAGTTACAAATTTACAGCAAGCTTTGCTCGTATAGTGAAATGCTCGCAAACCGGGTTACTCGTAAACCGAGGTTCCCCTGTATCTATCTAAAGGCAGCGTTACACAATACGATTTATCTGACGATATGTTGTCGGGGTCACGGATTCCGTGACGCACATCCGGCATTGTTAGCGACGTTGTTGCGTATGACACCTATGAGCGACTCCGAAAGATCACAAATAGGTTGAATATCGTTGATTGTTGACACGTCGTTCATTTTCAAAATATTGTTCATTGTTTGGAACGAAGCAGACATATTGGTACGTTTGACACCCTGCAAACAACGAACAACATCCACACGACCGCCTTGGTCAAACAATATATCGCTGAACGATTTTGCGTTGTTTGCGAGATGTGTGCGTGTGACCGCTAATAAACGACCTAAGAGCGATCTCGGCAAATCGTAACTACGATCTGGGCACGTCACATCGCTAATGAGATCGTCAGATAAATCATAGCATGTAAAGCGGCCTTTAGTTTAATGAAAAAAATCAAGATAGTCGGGCACTGCAGCACTGGGCTGTGTAGTGGAGCCGTACTCACAGATATCAGCGGTCAGCTGCTCCAGGACTTCTTAGCTGCTCCAGGTGGTGCTCTGCTTGCAGTGTGGTCAAGATACAAATCATTCAGGTAAAGAAGGAAAAGCGGCAGCTCACTCTGGGAATTTTTCAATGTTTATTCTGTGTATACAGATAACATCAGGTGGGGGAGAGGGAAATACAGGTGCGGCAGACAGACAACAGCCATTTTGCGCTGTAACTAGCGCTTTAATGAGTCCTTAAAGCACTAGTTACAGCACGAAATGGCTGTTGTCTGTCTGCCGCACCTGCATTTCCCTCTCCCCCACCTGATGTTATCTGTATACACAGAATAAACATTGCAAAATTCCCAGAGTGAGCTGCCGCTTTTCCTTCTTTACCTGAATGATTTCTATCTAAGTTTACACTACCTATTAGTTTGTTTACTTTTTTGTGAGAAATAATATGGTCCACTTTGGTTCATGATACCATTTGTTAGGCAACGGCATTATGCAGATAAACCACACCTATACACAGTGAGGTGACATGGCCCTTGTTGGATAATTGATAGAAAGTGTCTAAAACACATAATCAATATGGTTCAAATTGGAAAGACATTATTTGGCAAAACTTATACCACATTTAGCTTAATAAATATGCCCCGATGTTTGCATTTTCTGAGAGCAAACACAGAGCTTGGATATTGTAAGGATCTGAAACATCAGGTAAATATAATGATTAGTGATGAGCGAGCATGCTCGCCGCTACTCGGTGCTCGCCCAAGCATCTCAGCGCTTGGTATACTCGGCGAGCTCCGAGTACTGGCGAGATGCTCGGGCACAGGCTCGGCTCCCCATCCCTGCATGTTGGCGCTGTTTACAGAGTCAGCCCACATGCAGGGATTGGCTGTCACACACTGTAATGCCACAGCCATGTTGATTGGGGCATTACAGTAATTGGCTGGCCGCACAACATCATCAGGTCTATATAAGACCTGATGGCACTGTGCTCGGCTGTGTGATCCACAGCCAGCTAGTCCAGGGGGAGGTGCTGCTGAGCTAGAGACAGATTAGTGTGACCTGTCTGCAGACTCCCGTCCGAACGCTCCAGGACCCGCCGGAAATCAGCTGATGTGGTCAGGTGACTGCAGTCAGGTGACCACATGAGCTGATTACCTGCAGGTCCTGGAGCGTTCTACGTGCCCCAGGAGTCTGCAGACAGGTGAATATGAATATTAAAGAAATCTCTCTCTCTCAGCAAATCCAAGTAAAAAGAGAAAAAGAAAGAGAGAGAGAGAGATTTCTTTAATATTCATATTCACCTGTCTGCAGTCTCCCAGGGCACGCCCGATCGCTGCAGGACCTGTAGGTAATCAGCTGATGTGGTCACCTGACCGCATCAGCCCATTACCGGCTGCTCCTGGAGCGATCGGACTGGAGTCTGCAGACAAGTGAACATAGTTTATTGTTTTCAACTGATGCATCAGCTGATTGTATAAATGGTTTTTAAACTATCAGCTAATGTGTCATGTGATTCAGGTCCTTGAACCTGACACATCATCTAATCGGTTTGCTTTCCTTCTGGCAAACCAATTAGATGATGTTGGATCCGGATTGGACATTGTGGGACCCTCGACCCAGGACTACGGTGGAGGGGGGAGGGTTATTTAGTTCAATAAAGAGGGAGTCACTAATTGTGTTGTGTTTTATTTCTAATAAAAATATTTTTATGTATGTTGTGTTTTTTTTATCTTTACTAGAAATTCATGGTGGCCATGTCTAATATTGGCGCGACGCCATGAATTTCAGGCATAGGGTCAGCTGATAATACACAACTGGCCCTAACCCCATTATTGCCCAGCGAGCCGCCCGGCACCAGGGCCGCTGAGAGAGTTGGAACAGGGCCAGAAGATGGCACTTCTATGAAAGCGCCATTTTCTGGGGTGGCTGCGGACTGCAATTCGCAGCAGGGGGCCCAGGAAGCTTGGACCACCCTGTACTGCAGATTACAGTTCCCAGCTGCCTAGTTGTAACTGGCTGAACCCAAAAATAGGGCGAAGACCACGTAATTTTTTTAAAATTATTTAATGAAATTCATGAAATAATTAAAAAAGGGCTTCCCTATATTTTTGGTTCCCAGCTGGGTACAAATAGGCAGCTGCGGGTTGGGGGCAGCCTGTAGCTTCCTGCTGAACCTGGCTAGCATACAAAAATATGGTGAAGCCCACGTCATTTTTTTTTTACTATACTCACCTGTCTGCAGACTCCTGTCCGATCGCTCCAGGAGCCGCTGGTAATCAGCTGATGTGGTCACCTGACAGCATCAGCTGATGTTTAAACCGGCCGGGCGGTAAAAAGCCAGCCTCACCGCTGGACTTAAATGATCAGCTGATGCCGTCAGGTGACCACATCAGCTGATCATCGACAGGTCTTGTAGCTATCGGACATGTCTCAGGAGTCTGCAGACAGGTGAATATGCTATTTTTTTTTCTTCCACTGATCACTTTGCAGTGAATGTACAGGCAGAGAGAAGCTGCCGCACATACGCTACAAAGCGAAAGTGCCTGTCACACGGGGAAGGAGGAAAACAGGATTCTTCCTCCCCCTAATACAAAGACAACATTGCTCACAGCAAGGACATGGGAGTCAGAAATGCTTACAGGGGTCTTCCCCATGCTGCTCCCATGTCATTTGAACACTGTTGTCATAGGTTTCTGACATTTTTGAGCTTTCTCCAGATGGCCGGGGGTGCCGCCGGAAAAAAGCTTGAGTTTTCCATAGGCTAGCATTTCAATATGCTTGACCTGAGCATCGAGCACCCGAGCATTTTACTGCTCGCTCATCTATAATAATGATGTAAACTTTTAGTATTATTTACATGAAATCTGAGAAACCTTTTAACATTTTTTGTTTCGTACCCAGACACCAACTTGTAAGAAAGGAGATGGTGAAATAATCTACTAGGACGCTTATAGACGAGGTATTCATATATTTTTTAGGGGTTTTTTATATTAGAAAACACAAAAGGACCAAATCACATGGGAATATTAAGTTTTAAGGCCATGTTACCATGTTGCAAAGATTCTTCTCTTTTTGTGTGAAAAAGCAAGAATGACTTTGATCTTCTTTTTAGCTCTGTGCACTGACTATATTTACCCTTCCTCAATTGCATTAATTTACTAGTTACTAATAGAAAAGGTTTTCTCAGGTTGTATCTTCAGGAGAGCATTGCTCCCGATCCCAACTTCATGGTTTGCTGGGGAAAATGAGACTTATAGTTCATCAGTTGGTCCAAACTGTGCATTCTAGATAGGATCGCTAGCGTCAAAGAACCAGGGCTCTGGCATGCTCTTCTATACATCTTTCCCTCAGTACCCAGCTTTCCCATGCTGTGATATCAAAGGCAAGTTGGGTGCTGAGGGAAAGATGTATATCAGGTCATGGGAAAGCTGGGTGTTGAGGACAAGATGGATATCAGAACATAGGAAAGCTGTATGCTGAGGGAAAGAGCTGAGGGGGGTGGCTCAGTTGCAAATTTTGTACTGGGGTCCATCAAACTCTAGTTTGCCACTTCTAAAAAGCAAGCAATAATATAAAGAGGCTGCTCATGCCATGGGCATATGATCCTTACCTAGGGACGAACTGCACACTATGAAATGTCCCATCATTCTTGAGAGCAAAGAGGATTTTTAATAACAGGTAAATAGGAAACTTGTCTTTCTTACACAAGCACCTTGCCATTTTACATGAGACACCCCTTTAATGATAGTCTAGTGATAAACATTAAAATATAAATTAGCACAATTTTTCCTAATTTGTAAAATGAACTTACTGGGGTTATTTAACAGGCCAGCTATTCTTTGAATCTGACATTCTAAATTCAAAATTTAAAGGTGCCTTGTGCACTATAGGGCCTATAACATCATAAGGAACAATTGTGCTGAGCAGTAATGCAGAAGTTGCCAAAACGGCCTTCTCTAATACTGGCTGAGGTTGCACCTTGCAGATTTCTATTCTGCCTGCCCATTACATACTCTTTACACATGATACGGTAAATATCAAAGGGCTGTCATCAGGTGTTTTCAATGTAATCTGAGCACAGTATCTGTAGAGATAGATACCCTGATCCCAGCAATGTGTCACTTACTGGGCTGTCTGATAAAATCATTGTTTTATCAGCAGGAGATTATTACTAGAGGACCAGTAAACATGTTGTCAGGTAGTTAACCCTTTAGTGACGGAGCTAATTTTCACCTTAATGACCAGACCAAATTTTGCAATTCTGACCAGTGTCACTTCATGAGGTTATAACTCTAGAACGCTTCAACGGATCCCGGTGATTCTGAGATTGTTTTTTCGTCACATATTGGACTTCATGTTAGTACCAAATTTAGGACAATATTTTTTGCGTTTATTTATGAAAAAAATTGAATATTGGCAAAAATTTTGAAAATTTTGCAATTTTCAACTTTTGAATTTTTATACCGTTAAACCAGAGATTTCTGTGACACAAAATAGTTAATAAATAACATTTCCCACATGTCTACTTTACATCAGCACAATTTTGGAAACAAATTTTTTTTTCGTTAGGAAGTTAGAGGGGTTCAAAGTTTATCAGCGATTTCTCATTTTTACATCAAAATTTACAAAACCATTTTTTTAGGGACCACATCACATTTGAAGTGACTTTGATAGGCCTAGATGACAGAAAATACCCAAAAGTGATACCATTCTAAAAACTGCACCCCCCAAAGTACTCAAAACCACATTCAAGAAGTTTATTAACCCTTCAGGTGCTTCACATGAACAAAAGCAATGTGGAATGAAAAAAAGCAAAAATTAAATTTTACCTAAAAATGTTGCTCTAACCCAAATTTATTCACTTTTAGAAGAAATAACACAAAAAAATGGACCCCAAAACTTTTTCCCCACTTTCTTATGAGCACGCCGATACCCCACATGTGGTCAGAAACCTCTGTTTGGACAAATGGGAGGGCTCGGAACAGAAGGAGCAATATTTGAATTTTGGAAAGCAAATTTGGCTGAAATAGATTGCGGGCACCATGTTGCATTTATAGGTCCGCTAAGGTACCTAAACAGAAGAAACCCCTCACAAGTGACACCATTTTAGAAACTAGACCCCTCAAGGCTTCTATCTAGGGGTATAGTGAGCATTTTAGATCCACAGGTACTTCACAGATTTTGTTAACGTTACGTTGTCATATTGAAAATTTTAATAATTTTCTCAAAAATGTTGCTTTAGCATCAATTTTCTCACTTTTTCAAGAGGTAATTCCAAAAATTTTACCTCAAAGTTTGTTACCCACTTTTTTATGAGCGCGGTGATACCTCACATGTGGTCTGAAACCTTTGTTTGGACAAATGGGAGGGCTTGGAACGAAAGGAGCAATATTTGAATTTTGGAAAGGAAATTTGGCTGAAAAAGATTGCGGGCACCATGTCACATTTGGAGGATCCCTAAGGTACCTAAACAGCAGAAACCCCGCACAAGTGACCCCATTTTGGAAACTAGGCCCCTCAAGGAATTTATCTAGATGTTTGGTGAGTACCCTGAACCCCCAGGTGCTTCACAGAATTTTATAACGTTGAGCCATGAAAAAAAAAAAATAAAATTTTACCACAAAATTGTTATTTCAACCAGGAATTTTTTTTTTTTTACAAGAGTAAAAGGAAAAAATTCAGCATAACATTTATTGTGCAATTTCTCCTGAGTTTGGCGATACCTTATATGTGGTGGAAATCAACTGTTTGGGCGCATGGCAGGGCTCGGAAGGGAAGGAGTGCCATTTGACTGCAAAATTGGCTGGAATCAATAGCGGACGCCAGGTTGCATTTGGAGAGCCCCTGAGGTGCCTAAACAGTGGCGGTCCCTCACAAGTGACTCCATTCTGGAAACAAGACACCTCAAGGCTTTTATCTAGGTGTATAGTGAGCAGTTTGAATCCATGAATACTTCACAGAATTTGATAAGCTTAGGTTGCCATATTGAAAATTTTCATTTTTTTCACAAAAATGTTGCTTCAGCATCAAATTTCTCACTTTTTCAAGAGACAACAACAAACCGTGGACCCAACAGGTTGTTATCCAATGTCTTAGGAGCACAGGGATACCCCACATGTGGCCAAAAACCTCTGTTTGGATAAATGGGAGGGCTTGGAATGGAAGGAGCACCATTTGAATTCTGGAAAAGTTGAAATAAATTGCGGGCACCATGTCACATTTGCAGGGCCCCTTGGGTACCTATACATTAGAAACCCCCCACAAGTGACCCCATTTTGGAAACTGGATTTTATTCAGGAGTATAGTAAGCATTTTGAATCCACAGGTACTTCACAAAAATGTTGCTGTAGCAACAAATGTCTCACTTTTAGGCTATGTGGCCATGATCCAGCGACACGGCGTCTAGTACACAGTGTCAGCCTCCTGCAGAGATGTGAGTGTTGTCCACGGGAGAACGCAGCTGCCCATGCCCACGATTTGGGTTCAGGCCGCTGTGGAGCTCTATGCTACCTGCAGAGAACACTCATCTCCGCAGTATAAATTGACATGCTGAGGCTCGGGAAGCTGCGCCACAGGTCGGTTTATGCTGCGGAGAAAAGAAGCACATTGGGCAAGCACATTGGGCATGGGATTTCTAAAAATCCTTCCACTGTGCTTCTACTGCACAACGCAGCACTATGGACACAGGGACACACTATGGACACACTCTGCGCCCAAAACGCTGCAAATCCCGATTATGGGCGCACAGCCTAAAATGCTACAATGGATGAATGGATACATGTCAAACATATATAACGTCCCACCCCCTGCATATTCTAAGCTGGCGCCCTTTAGTGCCTTTCATGTGGCACTAAAGAGTGCCTAGCCTTGTATTTAGCCCCCCAAAAAATTAATAATTAAAATAAACGACGTGGGGTCCCCCCTATTTTTGATAGCCAGCTAGGGTAAAGCAGACAGCTGTAGCCTGCAAACCACAGCTGACAGCTTCACCTTGTCTGGTGATCAATTTGGAGGGCTCCCCAGGCGTTTTTTTTTAAAAAAAAAAAAAACGTGGGGTCCCCCCCAAATTAGATCACCAGCCAAGGTGAAGCGGACAGCTGGGGTCTGGTATTCTCAGGGTGGGAAGAGCCATGGTTATTGGACTCTTCCCAGCCTAAAAATAGCAGGCCGCAGCCGCCCCAGAAGTGGCGCATCCATTAGATGCGCCAATCCTGGCGCTTCGCCCCAGCTCATCCCGCGCCCTGGTGCGGT
Source organism: Anomaloglossus baeobatrachus (assembly GCF_048569485.1). NCBI lineage: Eukaryota > Metazoa > Chordata > Amphibia > Anura > Aromobatidae > Anomaloglossus > Anomaloglossus baeobatrachus. The sequence continues at coordinate 393,128,234 of NC_134355.1, forward strand.
GGCAGACGGGGTAATATATGGGGTTGATACCAGCTGTAATGTCACCTGGCATCAAGCCCTGGGGTTAGTGATGTCACGGCATCTGAACAGATACCCGACATCACTAACCCAGTAAGTAATAGAAAAAAATAAAGACAAAAAAAAAATTTATTTGAAAAAACACTCCCCGAAACATTCCTCTTTCCCCAATTTATTGAAAATAAAGAAATTCCGGTCGCTGTAATCCATTTTGGAGGTCCCACGCCGACTCTGGATCTTCTAGAATATGGAGGGCACGTTCAGGGAACGTATCCCCCATTTTCTGGAAGACCAAGCTCTCCATGAGTAGTGTGGGTGCAGTAATCTGAGAATTACTGCACTCACACTGCCCCGGTCCAACTTAGGGCAGAGTGACCTGCAGTAACCTCATTCCAGAATATGAGGGGCACGCTCACAGAACGTACCCCCCATTTTCTGGAACAGCAGTCTCTCCATGTGAGGACCACACTCCTCACATGGAGAGACTGCTGATTACTGCACTCACTCTCCCCTGGTCCACAGTGGAGCAGCAGAGACGTCAGCATCCCAGGGATCCAGCTGACAGCCGCTGTCTGCGCATGCGCCGCCAGCATTCAAGAAGGAGGCGGCGTGATCACGGGACGGATCACCAGACAGGTAACGTATGACCGGGGGCTGGGGGGGGGTACATGGGGTTTGACCTAGCGGGACCTGGGGACACCTTTCTGTCGCATGTGACGTGTCACATGCGGCAGAAAGAGCAGAATGAATGCGGCCGTGCGCCGCCATCTTCCACGCTCCGGAGGGGGGAGGGGGGAGGCGGCTCTGGAGACCGGAGGGGGCTCCGGGGACCAGAGATCTCCGGTGTACGGGAGGAGGGGTCAGGGGGAGGACATTTCCCTCCGATCTGAAATGTTTGATCATTTCAGATCGGAGGGAAATGAATGCAGAGCCGGCGCCGGCAGCAGTTTTCTGTGCGCTTCGGCACCATTTTGGATGTCCGGTGGGGGTAGGGGTGGGGGTGGGGGGACTCTCCGGTACCGGGGGCTTTGGGGCACTAGGGGTTTAGATTTCTTTCTCATCTGACATGTTTGATCATGTCAGATGAAAAAGAAATCAGTTTTACCGGCCATTTCTTTTTTTTTCATGTGTTCGTCGGTATACAGTGTATACCGCCGATCACATGATCGGGGTCCAAAAAAAACACCCCGATTCATAATCTGGGGGGTCTCAGCTACCCCCGGTAGCTGAAACCCCCGAGATTTTCGGTCGCTGGGGGGCGCTACAGGGTTTTTTCGGGCCGCCGCTTTAAAGCGGCGGAACAGAATAAGTACCCTGTTTTGCCGCCGCTTTAAGTCGTACGGCCGTCGTTATGAGGTTAAGCATATTCATGAGTCCTGTATAACCCATCCCCACCACTGACTGGTAGCTTTCTGCTTATGCACAGTAAACACATAAAGCTGCCAACCAGTGATGTGGGTAGGGTTGTACAGAGCTTAGCATTCAGAGAACTGCTGGACCTGCAGATAACAGTGACTTTATAAAATGACAGTGCACAGCCCAGTAAATGACATAACACTGGAATCTCGCTTCTTACTGGTCCACGTGCAAAAGTAAGCAGCTAAAAAGGAGATGCGAGATTCATTGAAGGAACATAAAAAATTGGGTGATGTATTGTGGAAAACATTTAACATTATGGAAAATAATATTTTACTTCAAGTATAACAGCTGTTACTCAGCCCATATAGGAAAATAACAGTAAACACATGTAAATACACATGGTTATGATAATTAATGGAAACTTGGCAGAATGGATGGGCAGATTGTTGATTGCATAGATTGCGTCATTATCCTGTGTTTATAAACAACAGGGCTTAATGTAAAAGCTTTTCTTTTACATTAAATATATACATTGTGTTAGAAAATGATTGCAGTTTCCACCATTTTAAGCTACAATCAAACTGGAAGTCAGGACTTTCACAATTTCTAGAACAACCTGGGTACATCTTTTTTATTTAACAAGCGCAATGTATGGGATTGCGTAATAAGGTTAACAGGAAAATTCAAAAATCCCTTAAAATCCAAAATTTATTTATTGATAGATTAAAACCACTCAAGTGAACAAAACACCATAGCAAAAAAACTAATCAAGGGTAGTTATACACAGGGACTACAAACAGGGCCTAGGATCTAGTAGGCAGCGGGTAGCAGTAGAAACAGAAAGAAGTTATATATGCAAGCACAGACTCTTGATTGGGACTGTGGATAATAATAGCCCTATTGATACCTTAGGACTCGCTCCTACCTTGCAACGGAGGGTATGACACCCCAACTTAGCCTGGCGCCCTCGTTCCTCGTCGACTCACCCTACTGTGCCCTGGTGCAGCCCTATATATGGTATAGTATAGTGCACTGAAACCTGAAATCCACAGTGGGCACAAGGGAGGAGAAATTCTCTCCAATCGAGTGCCCTACAAAACAAGGTCAATGTTATAATAAATAAACCAGTGCACTAGAGGCTGTGCATATTTGCACCGACAATAGGGGAAGTGTACCTTTGAGCAATAAGTATCTATTATCAATGTGCACAATTTGCTAAAATTCTGCTTGTGTTTTTGGGGACTTCAGCATGCGTTGCTCCTAAAATTTTTTATATCTTTGGTCTGTTCAGTCACATTAGTCCACAAGGGCTTTGTGTATAGGGTAGTACAATGGTTTGTTTATTATAACATTGACCTTGTTTTGTAGGGCACTCGATTGGAGAGAATTTCTCCTCCCTTGTGCCCACTGTGGATTTCAGGTTTCAGTGCACTATACTATACCGTATATTGGGCTACACCAGGGCATAGTAGGGTGGAATGGGGCGCCAGGCTAAGTTAGGGTGTCATACTCTCCGTTGCAAGGTAGGAGCAAGTCCTAGGGTATCAATAGGGCTATTATTATCCACAGTCTCAATCAAGAGACTGTGTTTGCATATATAACTGCTTTCTGTTTCTACTGCTACCCGCTGCCTACTAGATCCGAGGCCCAGTTTGTAGTCCCTGTGTAAAACTACCCTTGGTTAGTTTTTTTGCTATGGTGTTTTGTTCACTTGGGTGGTTTTAATCTATCAATAAATAAAATTTTGTATTTTTAAATCTCATTTAACCAGCACTGTGGATGACGTTTAGAAAAATCCATAAAGCATAATATTGTACAATGTGGAATGCAGATATAACCCCAGAGAGAACAAGTGCCCCTCTGACACTAGGATTTGTTATACAATATCTCTTGAGTTCTCATAGCTTAAATGTAGCAAAATAATTTAACTTATGACAATTGGCTTATATGTCGGAAATGAATTACATGCAGCCTTACCATAGTTCTAGGAAAAGTTAAGCAAAAAAATTTGCAGAACCGTAGATTAGCGGTTACGTCAGTGGTTCATGGTCACCAGACCAGAGTCCAGCAAATCTCCTCCTAAGTACTGTAATCCAGGTAGATTCTTCTGACTAGTAGGTGTGGTGGGACGTCAAGCATGCATCACATTGCAATGATGGCGATCTGCTCAGATAAGGAATCAGAAAAGGCACTAGAGAAGCCAGCAAGTAGGAGGAGATTCACCAGGCTGTAGTCACAAACTACTGATGTGGCCACCGGACCAGGGTACGTCAAACTCTAGTTTTTATATATACATATAAAATATATAATATATATAAAAAAATATACATACTAAGCTGAAGTTGAAATTGGGTTGTATAGTGGTCTTCATTTTACTGTAGCTTAATGGGGTTATCTCACAAAAAGTATTATTAAAAACTAAATAGGGTATGAAAATTGAAATGTATTTGCAATTTACTTCAATTAATAAATCTGGCATGGCTCGATAACATCATCTCCATAGGACTCTCAAAGAGGTTGTCCACCACTTTAACATCAATGGCCTATCCTTAGAATGAATGTCTGATTGGACGGGATTCCACACCCGGTACCCCCAACATCAGCTGTTCTCAATGCTGGCAGCAGAAGTAGGCAGCCGGAAATGCTCAGTTCTGAGCTGTCCTGTCTTCTGATAGCAGACAAAGCGGGGTACTGCACATCTGCCTCCCATTCAAAATCAATAAGAGGTGGGTGTGCAGTACCTGGCTGCAGCCACTATCAGTTGACAGGGCAGCTCCGGAACTGAACATTTCTGGACACTTGCTACCACTGCCCACACAAGTGAGCCTAACAGATAGTAGTATACTACTAAATAGAATTACACATGGGAGGGGATCCGCATTTATGTGCATAACACCCACACATTGCATGCTATTACAGAGGATCTGACAGCAATTTTAGTATAATCTATAATGTTCAATATACATCTGCTTCATTGACTAGCAGATTACAGTTGGGAATTGGTGATTGGAGCTAGTAGAAGAAAATCTTGTAGTACTATAAGATTCTCTTTATATTTACATAAATATTCTATTATGAAAATCTGAGACTAGCTTCTATGTGCTGGTGACTTCTGGCGTCATGGGAGCTCTCAACAACCTCCCAGTATTGCCATGTCTTTGGAAAGTCTAGACGAAGTGTTGAGTGGCGTTTGAAGATAATTACTTTCCTTTCTAAAGTATTAGTATTAGGCTTGTGTCTTAAGAGAGATCCCTTATGGTGTATCTGAATGAAAGGCTGACGTAAACCATTTGATCTGCCTAGGGTATGACCTATACTTCAGTACCTGAGGAATATCTTGGTATTTCTGTGTTACTGCTCAGCTTGCTTAATAGTTATTGACATATCTACTTTGGAATTATCCAAGGGAATCCCAATAATTTATGTTAGCTACAAAAGCAGAAGAAGTCAAAAACTCACTAGAAATAACCCTTAAGGTGCTGGGAAAAAGAAAAGTCATAGGATGGGAAGCACAATATTTGTTTAACCCCTTCATGACCATGGATGTATATTTATGTACTAGGTCATGTCCCCAATGTAACTGCGGGCTCCGGCAATGAGCCTGTGGTACTATAGTACTACCCGCCCATGTATGCTGATCCGATCAGCAGACATGTGCAACTAACAGGTGCGAGTGCATCAGAGATCCATCTGCATCTGCTTACCACTTAAATCGCACTGTCAAAATCTGACAGAGCTATTTAAATGACCGTGGCACCGATTGCGTCGTTCCCTGTTGCCATTGGAGGCCCTGTGACATGATCACAGGGTGCCAATGTTTTCCCATGGTAACGTGGGGTCAGCTGATGACCCATGATGCTACCATTACGTATTATCTGTGAGAGCCGACAGAGAACCGTCACTCACAGGAGTGAAGCATTTCTGCTGATCAGAGCAATGCTGCTCTAATCAGCAGAAATACACAGACAATCAGACTGTAAAATGATAAAGTCCACTAAGGAACTAGTAAAATCAATAAAAAAAGTTAAAGTTTTAAAAAATATTAAAAAAAACCCTAAAAGTTCAAATGATCCCCCTTTCACCTCATTGAAAATAAAAATATATACACATATTTAATATTGTCACGTTCAAAAATGCCCGATCTATCAAAATATCAAATCAATTAATCTGATCGGTACACCTTGTGGCCAGAAAAAAATTCCAAACACCAAAACTACGTTTTTTGGTTGCCACAAAATTTCATTGAAAAGGCGATATATATATAGGCGATCAAAATGTTGCATCTACTCAAAAATAGTATAAGTAAAAACATCAGCTCAAGATGCAAAAAATAAGCAATCACTGATCTCCAGAGTCTGAAAAATAAGAACGCAACGGGTTTCAGAAAATGGCAACAAAAGCACAATTCTTTTTTTGGTCAAAACTTTAGAATATTTTTAACCCCTTAGATAAAAGTAAAATAATACATGTTTCGTATCAACAAACTCGTATTGACCCTTAGGCCTCTCTCACACATACGTGAAAATCACGCACGTGCCGCGAGACACGTATTTTCCCTGCATGTTGCGTTTGGTAAGTACGTGTCTCCGGTACGTGCGGGTCACGTGTGTTCTACGTGTGCTATCCACGATAACATACGGAGAACCGGTAATTTGAATACTCACGTGGTCCTTGCTGCTGTCCAGGGTACTGATCTTCGGCTCCAGCCCCGCCCACTCCCCGCTGATGCTGCTTCCGGCTGAGTGGAGGGGCGGAGATTAGCACCCGTGACATCACGCCCACCTCTCCTTAATACGCTCATAATGAGTTGCGGTCGGCAGCAACTGTTTGCAAAGGAAGACTCTGCAGGGCTTATGGAGGTGAGTATGTGTTTTTTTTATTTTAAAATAATGACACGTGTTTTTCCAGCGCGTGTCACATGGAACCGCATCCACACTACATCCGTGTGGTACGGGTGCGGGCCGTGTGACACCCATGATACCGGAGAAAAACTTACATGTTGGCGTGAGAAACACACGGACACACGTAAGTACGGAACGGACACACAATTCGTTCCAAAATACTTACGTGTGTCCAAACCATTAGGAATACATAGGTCCACGTATGCACGTGTCTCTGGTACATGAGAAAACTGTCAAACAGGTACCGGAGGCACGAACGTGTGACAGAGGCCTTAGGCATCATACTAACTTGTTAGTTTTACCATATAGTGAGCAAGGTGATTAAAAGACCCTGAAAACAATTGTGCAATTGGACTTCTTTTGCAATTTCAGTGCACTTGGATTTTTTCCCCCTTTTTCAGTACACTATTTGGTAAAACTAATGGTTTAATTGAAACATTTAAATCATCCCGCAAAAAAACAAGCCCTCATATGGCAATATTGACAGAAAAGTAAAAAAGTTATGGCTCTTGGAATGAAAAAAAAGAAAAATCACCGGGCGGTGAAAGGGTTAATGTCTCATCTATTATGTATTTGAACAGAAAAACGGAATCTATTGACTATTGTGACAGGATGAAAAAAATGTCAAAATACCTTGTATGTGAAAGTAGGAGCAGATAAAGACCGAAGGACCCCCTTGCAAGAAGAATATGGGCTCTTCACAATCCAGTAGCTCATGATCTTGCTAAATTCCTCCTATATGGGAAGTGGTATTAGCTCTAGTGCCTCTGTGCAGCTACGCAGGTTGCACTCATGGTATGTCCGCCCCTGTGAATATGTAGATGTATCTGCACATAGCTCATTGTAAATGGGTACATGTACATGTAAATGCTTTGGAGTGCAGTTCCTTCCTTTGTTACACAGCAAGAATAATCTGGCTCATGCTTTATTACTGCCAGGGAAAGCTTTCCAGGACTGTACGTAATGCGTAAGGAAACTGTCCTTGCTGAATTTATGACATATATGTGGCTATTTCCTGTTTCTAAAGTCGTTAATTATCGGAGAAGCAATTGCAATGTTCTTTTCTTCAACTCGGAAGGCACTTAAATGGCACACAAGCCTTTGGCTTGAGACTGTGTGGTGTTTTATGTCCTACAGAGAACATTGTGCTCTTACCCTAGTGATCTATAGTTCATTCCATCTTTATGGAACGCTACATTCACTCAACAACTTTGTTATTGCTGAGCTCCGTAAGAAAACGGTTCCATAGTTCTATATTTTGTCAGATAAATGGTCATACAGCTGCGCAATAAGTGCTAGGATTAGTCGTGGATGGACATACAGCATCAATACAATAAACATGTAAACTAATAAATAGCTCCAACCAACTACAATGGATTGTACACCAGTACACAGAATCATTATATAGCGTAAAAGGGGTGCGGGAAGTACAGGCGAAAATTCAAATTCAGATATTCAAATATGAAAAATTTCATGGGCAACACAACATGTAGAGTTACACAAAGCCAAAAATATTTACACGTAACATGTACTCTGGACATATAACATTTCATCACTTGCAACTTTTAACCCCTTCACCCCGTGGCGGTTTTTTCATTTTTTTTATTTTCGCTTTTTCCTCTCCTTTTTCCAAGAGCCATACATTATGCATTTTTTCATCAGTATAGCCATATCAGGGCTTGTATTTTGCAGGACAAGTTGTACTTTTTAATGACACTATTCATTCTGCCACATATTGTACTGAAAAACAGGAAAAAAATTCCAAGTTTGGTGGAATTGCTTGTGAATCTTGAACTGAAATAAAAGGTGGAGCTATTGATGTTTTTGTGTCTCTCATGGGGAGATAATCATTAATTAGCTACTTTCTGTTGTATTACCTGTTCTAGTATCCTAACTATTATGTAATTTACAATACTACGGTCCTCTTGTAATGGTCACACACAAAAGTGATCCCAAAATATATCGGAAACAGCAACTGTCTATGTGTGATGTTTCATCTTTCCCTGACTTTCCCAGGTGACCGCCATCTTCTAGATGACATTGAGCTTGGGAGCCCTTGCATATTTCAGGAGCAGAGAGATTCCAGTTTATAATAATAAATATTTCTGTAATGTGGAACTTGAGTAACAGTACATTCCGATGATATCAGGCAAATGCTGAGTATTTACATCTTATGTCATTAACAGAGATTCAAGCTTTTCTATGGCGGCACAATACTTGAGGAAAACATTCTAGTTACATGACTCAGCACCTTTTTATCCTGTAATTTTCCTGTTGACTATGGCCTGGCAACAATGCAATATCTAAGTGCTCCTGGAAAGCCCAGTATTTCATCATTAAAACTTCTAGAATCAGGCCTGTGTTGCCCAGTCCCATTCCCTTCTTTGTCTTAGGGTTCCCATATATCCACAGTGGTGCCTGTATTGGCTTGTGGCTCTGTGCACAGCTGAGGTGGCTGCTTTTGTGTTCTTTGCTGTGACAGATAATCCAATCTGCCTCTCTACATGATGGTTATTTTATTGCCACCATAGCTTATCTCTGTCCTGCACACACTTAGGGTACCGTCACACTTTAGCAGGCAGATCTCACCAGCGACCAGTGACCAGCCCCCAGCCAGCAGCGACATGCAAGCGACGCTGCGCTTGCACGGAGCCGGCGTCTGGAAGCTGCGGACACTGGTAACTAAGGTAAACATCGGGTATGGTTACCCGATGTTTACCTTAGTTACCAGTGCACACCGCTTAGCTTAGCTTGTGCAGAAAGCAGAAGCCGGCACTGGCAGCGTGAGAGCTGCGGAGGCTGGTAACGAAGGTAAATATCGGGTAACCACCTTGGTTACCCGATGTTTACCATGGTTACAGCTTACTGCAGGCTGTCAGACGCCGGCTCCTGCTCCCTGCACGTTCAGGATTGTTGCTCTATCGCTGTCACACACAGCGATGTGTGCTTAACAGCGGGAGAGCAACAATAAAAAAACGAACCAGAGCTGGGTGTTACGAGCAGCGATCTCACAGCAGGGGCCAGATCGCTGCTCAGTGTCACACACAGCGAGATCGCTAATGAGGTCACAAAAAACGTGACTCAGCAGTGATCTCAGCAGCGATCTCGCTGTGTGTGAAGTACCCCTTAGGCCTGACACTTTTACTAAATACTCACTGACCGACAATGCCCAAGAGTATGATCCTACCCTGTTGAGAAGGTGCCCAACTAGCTTCAGCACCCACTCAACTAGTGAATGCAAATGCTGATATGCACAATGACAACCATATTTATAAGAATTCACAGCACAATAGAGCAATGTGTTTAACACAATATCATAATATAACAGTCCTCAGTGGATGACATCTTCGGCATACTTGCAGTGCAGGGACTGGACCAGAAAGGACTGGGTGTGACTGGAGTGGAGACAGTGGGTGGGAGCATCTTTATTTAGTGGGCGGGAGTGGAGATAGGGCGTGACCAGGTTAGGTGGCCTGGCACAGTGGAATAAACATTAATTTTTAAATCCATGTGGTCATGGAGTTCTTTATATTAGAAGCAGCATACTTCTGGCTTAGTTGGTGGGCATGATGCCTGTCTTGGTGGGCGTGGCCAGGTGTTTCCTTCTTTGCAACATTGATTAAAGGTATGTGTGGAGAAAAAAGGGTACAGAATTTCAGGAAAAAAACATCCGGCAAACATTAAGCATGGGGTGGATCAATCATGCTTTGGGATTGTTTTACAGCCAATGGCACGAGGAACATTTCACAGGTAGAGGGAAAAATTGATTGAATGAACTTTCAAAAATTTCTTGATGCAAACATAACACCTTCCGTAAAAAAAGCTGAAGTTGAAAAGAGAATGGCTTCTACAAATGGATAATGATTCTAAACACAGGTCAAAATCCAAAATAGACTACCTCAAAAGGCGCAAGCTGAAAGTTTTACGATGGCCATCACAGTCCCCTGTCTCCTGATCTGAACATCATTGAATATAGGTGGCTACACCTCAAAAGAGCAGTGCATGTAAGACGATCCAGGAATCTCACAGAACTGGAAGACTTTTCTAAGGAAGAATGCATGAAAAACCCTCAAACAAGAATTGAAAGCCTCTTGACTGCCTACCACAAGGTGTGATACTTGCCAAAGGCAGTTCTACTAGGTACTAACAATGTAGGGTGCCTAAACTGTTGCATTGGCTCATTTTTCTGTTTTGTTAATTTAAGAATGTAAAAGATGAAAATACATATTTTTTTCCCATAAAATACAAAGGAAATGTGCCATCTTTAACTTTATGCTTTTTACAGATGATTTCATCTTTAATTTGCTTAACTGTTCACAATAATAGTAATTTTGACATGGGGTGCCCTTGCATACCACTGTATATTTCATCTGCTGCACTAAATGTCATTGGCTGACCAATCACTCATTGGTCCTCAATGGTTCTGCTGGTGTCCTCATTGCTGAGAAATACAGGCAAAAATATATACAGCAGCACTCTGAAAAGCTAAAACATGCAAACAATGAATATAGGAATTTTAGTACCAAATTGCCAAGATTCCTATATTCAATGTTTGCAAATTTTAGCTTTTCAGAGTGCTACTGTATATATTTTTGTAATTTTATTGAATTTTCAGCTTGCACTTGTTCACACCTATTGGATATGCTGGTCAGTCTTCTATATTTGTATTGTATTTCTTTCTGACTGAACACTCCACCTTTCAGCCAGGGCATTTTCATTTTAGCTGGATCCTACCTACCCATTACTGGTAGGTATTTTAACCCAGATAGAGGCATGCTAGGATAGGATCCAGACAAAGAGAGATACTCCTTGTCGTTAGCTATTGGGCTCACATGAACTGTCCAACTTATAAGCTAAGTATCTCATTTTCAAACCTAGTCCCAACTGTAGTTACCATAATTCCGATCTTCAATGTTTGCATATTTTAGCTTTTGAGAGCGCTGCTGTTTATATTTTTGTAATTTTATTGTGTTTTCAATGTGCACCTGTTCACACCTATTGGATATGCTGGTCAGTAATGTAGGAAGATACTTATCCATCATGTAAAACCACTAAGGAGGTGTTTGATTGGTTCCAAACTTATTCTGCAGCAAGACAATAACCCAAGCATATAGCCAATGTCATTAAGAAGTATCTTCAGCATAGTGAAAAGCAAGGACCTGGAAGTGATTACATAGCCCCAAAAGAGCCCTGATCTCAACATCATTGAGTCTGTGTAGGATTACTTGCAAAGACAAAAAGGAATTGCAGAAGATCTGGGGTTAGTTCTCCAAGGTGTTTGGAACAACCTCCCTGCAAGGTACTACAATAACTGTGTGCACATCTGCCTATACGAGTTGATTTTTACATGGTATTTTGAAGGTAAAGGGTGGTCACACCAAATTTATTTCATTCAGATTTCTATTTTGTTCATTCACTTTGCATTCTGTTAATTGATAAAAATAAATCATTAACATATCCTTTTCAGAAAGCATTCTTATATGCAGTATTTTTTGGCATAAAACTTTTTTACAGTATTGAATATGCTGAACGTCAGCCCAGATATGCTGTGTTCCTTACTTGGCATACGAGCTGAAAGGTTTATTTCATTGCTTTCTATTTTTATAAACAGTAGTGCTTGTTGTAGATATCAGCAGAATCATCAGTGACATTGTGTTGAGAATGAACTGTTTTACTAGGGATACACAGCAACAACTGTCCACATCATCACAACATGGAGGATTATAGGATAAAACTGACACAAGACAAGCCAAAGAGGTCGCACAGTACCAAATTAACACTTTGCCATCTGCTGGCTGCGCAACAGGTTCCCACTCAACACAAGCCTGCGGCTTTTACATCCACCAACAATGCATTTCTGTAAATATACTACACAAATGAAATAAGAAATATGCCAGATTTTTTTTTTTATAAATGTAAAATAATATTTAAAGTTAATAACAATGAAATAATAATAATGAACCTGCACTGTGAATAGGTATATTCCAAATGTTATCATAAGCACCTTAATAAGCTTCACATTGCTTGAATATTACCTGTTGTCTCATTTCTTGGCAGAGATATGCAGGTTTGATTCCTATGATGAGGCAAGGAGTATTTAGGGAGGCGAGCACTGTGTACAAAGGCTAGCAGAACCACAGCCACTAGGGATGCACAAACACTGCTAATTACACATGCATCAGCGTGCTCAATGTCATGAATTAATGAGTCATGAATTGGAGCCCAGGGAGTCACTAAGCTTTCTAATTTGGAGCATCCATCTCTACCAGCTTCATTGTCAATAATGAAAGAAATCAGACAACTCAAACAACACTTCAAAAGAAAAATGGAGCACAACAGAAATAAAACTTGAAAAGCCCCCTTTAAAATTACACTAATTAAATAAAGCATTTTCATATTCATTTACATTTGCAGCTACAGACAAATGGTCATCTAATGAGACAATTTCTCCTGGCATTGAATATACAAATTATTCACAGCAGGCCTGCACATCGGAAGCATGATGTTCTTCTATTTGCTGAAATTTACCCAGCTATGAATTGTGCACGAATTTATCTAGAATCAACAGTCAAATAAACATTTCACTTGAAATCATATGAGAATAGAACATGATAGAAATTGAGCACAGCACATTACAAGGAGGTTGAAGGCCATTAGGAATCTGTTCTCATATATTCCATTACATATTGCTGGTATTTATATGGCACAGAAACCTTTTTATGAATTTTAAATATGAGTTTAAATAATAATAATTATTATGAATTTTAAATATGAGGTATTTTTTTTTTTTTTTTTTTTTTTTAAATCCCATTTGTATTTCAGTATCTAATGGATCTTTAAAGCCGTAAGAAATATACATCAATACACAAAACAAAATGTGCTTACATTTCATTTGTCAATGGACTAATTCAATTACTGGGCAAGGTTAAGGTGAAACATTGTGTCATTATTTAAAAACCTTGTTTTATATTGTAATCCATGAGTGTGCAAAATATTTTCCTGATAAAAACCTCAGTCAGAGAAAAAGGTAAACTTCAACATCTACCATTCAAACTAAGGCCAAACCAAATATATACAGTATATTGGAGATTTAAGTTCTTTTTTTACACACACATAGATTGCTGTGTAAGATGATATATATAATGTGTGTGTGTGTATATATATATATGTATATGTATATATGTATATGTGTGTATATATATATATATGTATATGTATATGTATACATATACATATACATATATATATATATATATATATATATATATATATATATGCATATATATGTATATGTATATATATATATATATATATATATATATATATACATATATACACTAGATGGTGGCCCGATATGTGGGCTGATGCTGTGATGTAGCCCCATGCTGGTATGTGCTCCCATCGTGGTGTAGCCACCATCCTTGCATGTGCCCCCATCATGGTATAGGTAGGATCCTTGTGTATGCAGCATCCTGGTTTGTGTCCCATCTGGGTATAGTCTCCATCCTTGTATGGCCCCCATCCTGGTATGTGGGTTGATGCTGGTATGTGGCCCCATCCTGGCATGTGGCCCCATCGTGGTATAGGCAGGATTCTTGTGCATGCAGCATCCTGGTCTGTGTCCCATCCTGGTATAGTCTCCATCCTTGTATGGCCCCCATCCTGGTATGTGGGTGTCTGTGTAGGGCGGTGTGTGTGTTGCGGTGCAAATGTGGGGCGATGTGTGTGTGTTGTGGGGGGTGTGTTTTGTGCGGTGTGTGTGTATTTGTCTGTGCCGCTGTGTGTGTGTGCGCCCATGTGTGGGTGGTTGTGTGTGTGGGGGGCGCGTTTGATACGAGCGGGTTGTGTGTGCGCACGGCGGTGTGTGTGTGCGTGGTAGTTTGTATGTGCCGGTGTGTGTGTGTTTGATTTGAGCTGTGTGGGAGTCGTGGTGTGTGTGTGTGTGTGTGGCTTCATTTCTTGCTTGCCATGAATAGTAATGATTGGCTGATGAGCACTCCGGGATGCAGCTCTCCCACTAACCACCCATGAATGCAGGGGAAGCACATGGCTACTTAAATATTAACACTGCAGTGAATGTTAAGTAGCCGCTCATGAATAGTAATGAGCGGCTCATGAATAGGAATGAGCGGGCTCCTTAACATTCACAGCAGTGTTAATATTTAAGTAGCCATGTGTTTCCCCTGCATTTATCGTTGGTTAGTGGGAGAGCTGCGTGTCGGAGTGCTGGGTTCCTAGTGCGCCGCAGCTGTGTCTCCACCTGTCCCAGTCCCTCTATGTGTCTCTGTGGCGTGGGGAAGCCCTGTGATGCCGCAGCTGCGTCTCCTCCGGTCCCCATCCCTCTGTGTCTCTGTGGCGTAGTTGGGTTACTGACCTGCGCTTTGGGGCCTCCTGTGGGTGGGGGCTTACTGTGCTCCGTCGCGTCGGGTGTAGGGAGCTTCCATGGCAGTGTCCCTTGTACCTGTCCGCCGGCTGCGTCATGGCGTTGTAAGGGTTTCGGCGAGTTGGCGTGTCCTAATTGAGCGATCATTGCTGCTGATTGGGTGTGGGCAGAGTAAGCCGTTGGTGTGTGGGGGATGTGATGCAGGGCCGCTGCTGATTGGTTGAGGTGGACTGAGAGGTGGGTGTGTGGGGGATGTGTTCGGCCTGTTGGAGCTGTGTGTGTGTGGTTTAGGCGGTTTCAGCGTATGACATTATTTCTTGGACAGACAGACAGACAGAATAGGGCAATTATATATATGTATATATATATATATATATATATATATATACAGTTAGGTCCAGAAATATTTGGACAGTGACACAAGTTTTGTTATTTTAGCTGTTTACAAAAACATGTTCAGAAATACAATTATATATATAATATGGGCTGAAAGTGCACACTCCCAGCTGCAATATGAGAGTTTTCACATCCAAATCGGAGAAAGGGTTTAGGAATCATAGCTCTGTAATGCATAGCCTCCTCTTTTTCAAGGGACCGAAAGTAATTGGACAAGGGACTCTAAGGGCTGCAATTAACTCTGAAGGCGTCTCCCTCGTTAACCTGTAATCAATGAAGTAGTTAAAAGGTCTGGGGTTGATTACAGGTGTGTGGTTTTGCATTTGGAAGCTGTTGCTGTGACCAGACAACATGCGGTCTAAGGAACTCTCAATTGAGGTGAAGCAGAACATCCTGAGGCTGAAAAAAAAAATCCATCAGAGAGATAGCAGACATGCTTGGAGTAGCAAAATCAACAGTCGGGTACATTCTGAGAAAAAAGGAATTGACTGGTGAGCTTGGGAACTCAAAAAGGCCTGGGCGTCCATGGATGACAACAGTGGTGGATGATCGCCGCATACTTTCTTTGGTGAAGAAGAACCCGTTCACAACATCAATTGAAGTCCAGAACACTCTCAGTGAAGTAGGTGTATCTGTCTCTAAGTACACAGTAAAGAGAAGACTCCATGAAAGTAAATACAAAGGGTTCACATCTAGATGCACACCATTCATCAATTCCAAAAATAGATAGGCCAGAGTTAAATTTGCTGAAAAACACCTCATGAAGCTCAGTTCTGGAAAAGTATTCTATGGACAGATGAGACAAAGATCAACCTGTACCAGAATGATGGGAAGAAAAAAGTTTGGAGAAGAAAGGGAACGGCACATGATCTAAGGCACACCACATCCTCTGTAAAACATGGTGGAGGCAACGTGATGGCATGGGCATGCATGGCTTTCAATGGCACTGGGTCACTTGTGTTTATTGATGACATAACAGCAGACAAGAGAAGCCGGATGAATTCTGAAGTGTACCGGGATATACTTTCATCCCAGATTCAGCCAAATGCCGCAAAGTTGATCGGACGGCGCTTCATAGTACAGATGGACAATGACCCCAAGCATACGGCCAAAGCTACCCAGGAGTTCATGAGTGCAAAAAAGTGGAACATTCTGCAATGGCCAAGTCAATCACCAGATCTTAACCCAATTGAGCATGCATTTCACTTGCTCAAATCCAGACTTAAGACGGAAAGACCCACAAACAAGCAAGACCTGAAGGCTGCGGCTGTAAAGGCCTGGCAAAGCATTAAGAAGGAGGAAACCCAGCGTTTGGTGATGTCCATGGGTTCCAGACTTAAGGCAGTGATTGCCTCCAAAGGATTCGCAACAAAATATTGAAAATAAAAATATTTTGTTTGGGTTTGGTTTATTTGTCCAATTACTTTTGACCTCCTAAAATGTGGAGTGGTTGTAAAGAAATGTGTACAATTCCTACAATTTCTATCAGATATTTTTGTTCAAACCTTCAAATTAAACGTTACAATCTGCACTTGAATTCTGTTGTAGAGGTTTCATTTCAAATCCAATGTGGTGGCATGCAGAGCCCAACTCGCGAAAATTGTGTCACTGTCCAAATATTTCTGGACCTAACTGTATATATATATTATGTGAGGCAGTGACAGGGGTAATATTTGAAGACCGCTATGTGTCCCCCAGAATGGGCAGGAAACCCTCTGAGTTTGCTATAGCTATTACTGGGAGTATAGCACAAAGGGTAACAGGGAGACAGATCCCTCCTCCCAGTCCAGGTTTTGTAGCAATCCTCATGTCCGGCATTTTCGTTTAAATCATGCAGAGCACAGCAGGGTGTGTCTCAGTTGAGAGCCAGGCTTGGTGAAGCTAACACATGCTGTGTGAGCTGGGCTGGCTCTGTGTGGAGTGAACACAGGCCAAGAGTGTGAGCCTAGGAGAACCTTACACAGATCCCTGCGGTTAACGGGGTCCTAAGGTAACAAGACTTTTTGATGCAAAGAATTTGTCTATATGCACCGGCTGTGATCCGGAAGAGACTTTGACAGTGGGAAATTGGATCTATTTATGCTGCAACAATAATTAGACTGTTGGTGTGAACACGCTGCTGCCTCACTGCCTCACGTTTTTGCCCAAGCAACGCTGCTACCTCACATTATGGTGGAGAATGCGGGCATGGCAGCCTGGTTGCTAAGGGCAATGGCCTAAGAGGTACTTACCCGGAAAAAAAAAAAAATAAAAATAAAAAAAATTTTTTTACTGACTGTTTGCGGTGGATCGGCGGGTCCACAAAGCTTACAGGCGTTGCAGCCTGGTTGCTAGGGGCCGACAAAGGAAAAAACAGCATGATCATGCTGTTTTTTCCTTTGTCCTGATGAAGAAGGCGGACATGCCTTTGAAACGCGTAGACCTGGCCTAAATAAAGAAAATATAGCAAAGAATTCATCACATCGTTTGGCTTCATGGTTTTAGCGCAGTGTTAAACCCGACTTTCTTATCCATTCATGATTCCCTGGACATTATGTGGGAGGCGACCTAGCCCTCCGAGGTGTATGATTGAACCAGGCCCTGAGCCGGACGATCCCGACTCAGGGATACCTGCCGTAGGGGTCACCAGTATAGGGACAGAGTGTAACCCTGCCAGGTTCCCCCTAGAGGTAATGACAGGAGAGGTTGAGCCACCCGAGGCAATCCCGGAGTTGAACGTGTCTCCAGATAATTTCGGAACAGCACAGCTCCGGGACCCCACATTGGCTCCTGGACGTGGAAATGTACAGGTAATTGATGGGGTACCTCAGCGGCCTGGTGCCAGGCTGGAAACTCCCTACATGGCTCTAAAGCGAGAGTTGCTCTATCGGGTTGATACAATCCGGGGGGAAATAGTGGAACAGTTGGTGGTCCCTCAGCCGTACCGCCGTCAGACCTTGGAATTGGCTCATATCCACCTAATGAGTGGGCACCTAGGTGAAGAGAAAACGCGGGAACGCATGTTTCAGCGGTTTTACTGGCCAGGGGTCGGCGCAGAAATTAAGAGGTTCTGTGAGTCCTGCCCAGTTTGTCAGTTGACCGCACCAACGCACCGTTTCCGTAGTCCTCTGATACCTTTACCCATTATTGAGGTGCCTTTTGAGCGGATTGCTATGGATCTGATCGGACCCATTGTAAAATCAGCCCGTGGTCACCAGCACATCCTGGTAGTGATGGATTACGCGACACGTTATCCGGAGGCCATTCCACTACGTCACACCTCGGCGAGGCTTATTGCTCGGGAGTTGTTTGCTATGTTCTGTCGTGTGGGGTTACCCAAAGAAATCCTGACCGATCAGGGCACTCCCTTTATGTCTAAAATTACAAAGGAACTGTGCAAACTCCTCCAGATCAAGCAGCTACGCACGTCAGTTTACCATCCCCAGACTGATGGTCTAGTGGAACGTTTTAATAAAACTCTGAAGGCTATGTTGAAAAAGGTGGTCTCCAAAGAGGGGAAAGATTGGGACATGTTATTGCCCTATTTAATGTTCGCTATCCACGAGGTCCCACAATCTTCCACCGGGTTCTCGCCATTTGAGTTACTGTATAGCAGACATCCGCAGGGACTGCTGGATATAGTTAAGGAAACTTGGGAACAGGAGCCCACCCCTCACAAAAGCACAGTGGAATACGTTATGAGTATGCAGGATCGTATCACGGCAATAATGCCCATTGTTAAAGAGCATTTGCTGGATGCTCAGGCAGCCCAAAGTACTCAGTATAATAGAAAGGCCTCCATCAGGTCTTTTAAACAGGGAGATCGTGTCTTAGTCCTAATACCTACTGCAGAAAGTAAGTTCTTAGCCAAATGGCAAGGTCCCTATGAGATCCGGGAGAAAGTGGGGGAAGTAAACTATAAGGTGTATCAGCCAGGTAGAAGAAAACCAGAGCAAATCTACCATGTAAACCTGCTGAAGGCATGGAAAGACAGGGAATGTATGGTGGCTGACGTAACGTTGGACCTAACCTTTTCAGGTGCCTTGACAACAACAAAGGAGGAGTCCCCTGATGATGAATTGGGAGTGAGGATAGGGGATTCTCTCTCAAAACAGCAGAGACGAGAGTCTCGAAGGTTAGTGCAGCGGAATACGGATGTGTTCTCAAGCCTACCAGGCCGAACAACCGTAATCCACCATGATATTGTCACCGAGCCTCAAGTAAGGGTATGCCTGAGGCCATACCGGGTACCAGAGGCTCGTAGGCAAGCCATTGCGGAGGAGGTAAAAAAGATGCTCCAACTAGGGGTTATTGAAAAATCCACGAGCGAATGGGCCAGTCCCATTGTGCTGATCCCGAAACCAGACGGTTCTTTAAGATTCTGTAATGACTTCCGAAAGTTAAATGAGGTTTCGAAATTTGATATGTATCCCATGCCCAGGGTCGACGAGCTGATAGAGAGACTGGGACGGGCCCAGTACTTCACGACTCTCGATCTCACTAAAGGTTACTGGCAGGTGCCGCTGACAGAGGCGGCAAAAGAAAAGACCGCTTTTGTCACGCCAGGGGGGCTCTATCACTATGTCGTCTTGCCATTTGGTTTACATGGGGCTCCGGCCACGTTTCAGAGATTAATGGACATAGTGTTAGAACCCCATCAACCATATGCCTCCGCATATTTGGATGACATCATCATCTATAGCAGTGACTGGAGCACCCACTTATCTCAGGTAGAAGCGGTAGTGGATTCGCTCAGAGCTGCTGGTCTGACGGCGAATCCAAGCAAATGTGCTATGGGTCTCAAAGAAGCCCGTTACTTGGGGTATGTGATAGGCGAAGGGGTTATCAAGCCACAAGTAAACAAAATCGAAGCCATTCAAAACTGGCCTCGTCCCCTTACCACAAAACAGGTAAGAGCCTTTCTGGGTATAATGGGGTATTACCAACGATTCATACCCAATTTTGCTGGAAGGTCGGCGCCTTTGTCCGATCTTTTAAAAGGAAAGAAGTCGGTCATGGTCCACTGGAATACACAAGCAGAGGAAGCCTTTCAGGTGCTAAAGGTAGTCCTATGTGGTCAGCCTGTCCTTGTCAACCCTGACTTTCAAAAGGAGTTTTTAGTACAGGCAGATGCCTCTGAGGTGGGTCTGGGTGCAGTTCTGTCCCAGGAAGTAGATGGAGAAGAGCACCCGGTCACCTATTTGAGTAGAAAACTCACCCCGGCAGAGAAGAACTATAGCATAGTGGAGAAGGAGTGCCTGGCCATAAAATGGGCTCTGGAATCCCTACACTACTACCTGCTGGGGCGACACTTTCGCCTGGTGACAGACCACTCCCCTTTGGTCTGGATGAAGAATGCTAAGGAGAGAAATGCTAGAGTCACCAGGTGGTTTCTCTCATTGCAGAACTTTCACTTTTCTGTGGAACTCCGGGCTGGTAGGTTGCAGGGCAATGCGGATGCCCTGTCCAGAGGTCCCTGTATGTTGGCAAAAGTTCAACTCCGCCCGTTTGAACTGAGGGGGGGGATATGTGAGGCAGTGACAGGGGTAATATTTGAAGACCGCTATGTGTCCCCCAGAATGTGTCTGGAAACCCTCTGAGTTTGCTATAGCTATTACTGGGAGTATAGCACAAAGGGTAACAGGGAGACAGATCCCTCCTCCCAGTCCAGGTTTTGTAGCAATCCTCATGTCCGGCATTTTCGTTTAAATCATGCAGAGCACAGCAGGGTGTGTCTCAGTTGAGAGCCAGGCTTGGTGAAGCTAACACATGCTGTGTGAGCTGGGCTGGCTCTGTGTGGAGTGAACACAGGCCAAGAGTGTGAGCCTAGGAGAACCTTACACAGATCCCTGTGGTTAACGGGGTCCTAAGGTAACAAGACTTTTTGATGCAAAGAATTTGTCTATATGCACCGGCTGTGATCCGGAAGAGACTTTGACAGTGGGAAATTGGATCTATTTATGCTGCAACAATAAATAGACTGTTGGTGTGAACACGCTGCTGCCTCACTGCCTCACGTTTTTGCCCAAGCAACGCTGCTACCTCACAATATATATATATATATATATATATATATATATATATATATATATATATATGTGTGCACAGTATATCACAAAAGTGAGTACACCCCGCACATTTCTGTGAATATATTACGTCTTTTCATGGGACAACAGTGAAGCTATCCCACTGTGATACAATGTAAAGGTAGTCAGTGTTCAGTGTAAATTTGGTGTGCCCTCTAAATAACTCAACACACAACCATTGATGTCTAAACCGTGGCCAACAAAGGTGAGTACATCCCTTTGTGAAAATGGCCAAATTGTGTAAAAAGGGTTAATCTTTTGTGTGGCCTTTATTAGTTTCAAGCACTATCGTTAGAGTAAACTCACACGAGGGTATGACTTGGACGAGTGCAATGCGAGAAAATCTTTCATTGCACTCGGACCAATGTTATTCAATGAAGGAGAGCAGATTGTCAGCTTTTTTTATCCAGATTCTGGATGAGCGAAAAGTTGCCGCATGCTGTGATTGTCAGTGAGATGTGTCACTCACATCCAAACAAGTCTATGGGTGTGAGTGAAACATCGGACTACACTCAGATAATATACGAGTGCATCAGCTGACAATGGAGGAGCTGGGGGAGATTAATCCCTCCCTCTCCTCTGCAGCTCCCCCCTCTCCTCCTCAGCTGTGATCTGATGGCAGGATCAGATCACAGTTTTATGACACTCGGCTCATGCTGGCAGCACAGCGGGAGCCCAGGTCATTAGCATATTGCATCCACTGCACTTGCATCAGATGTTGTACAATCATGTGACTCCAGCCTAACTCTTGTGGTCATGGAGTTTACTATAGCTTCACAGGTTTCCACTGACCTGGTGCTCCTCCACCTTCTGTTTGAGACTGCCCCACAGATGCCCAATAGGTTTTAGGTCTGGAGACATGCTTGGCCACTACAGGACCTTTACCTTCAATTTCCTTAGCAAGACAGTTGTAATCTTAGAGGTTTGTTTGGGTTCATTAGCATGTTAAAATGCTGCCCTGAGGCCCAGATTTCAAAGGGAGGGGATCATGTTCTGCTTCAGTATGTCTCAGTAAATGCTGTCAATCATGGTTCAGTCAATGAACTGTAGCTCCCCACAGCTGGCAGCACTCATGCAGCCCAAACCATGACACTCCCACCACCATGCTTGACTTCTCACCTGGATGTTGCCATACATGCTTGACACCATCTAAACCAAATACGTTATTTTGGTCTCATCAGACCACAGGACATGGTCCCAGTAAATCATGTCCATAGTCTTCAGCAAACTATTTATGGGCTTTCTTGTGCATCATCTTTAGAAGAGAGTTCCTTTCTTCCTACATTCACACCTGTGACCTTGTAACACTAATGGGTCACATGACACCGGTGAGGTAAAATGACTAATTTGCTATTTTTGCTAAACAGTTTACTCAATTTTGTTTTAAGCAGTTTTAACATCAATGGCTGTGGGTTATGGTATTTAGAGGGTACACCAAATTTCCACTGTTACACAAGCTGTACACTGACTACTTTAGACTGTATCAAAGTGTCATATCTTCAGCGTTGTCCCATGAAGAGATATAATAAAATACTTACAGAAATGTGAAGGGTTATCTCTGTGTGTGTGTGTGTGTGTGTGTGTGTGTGTGTGTGTGTGTGTGTGTGTGTATATATATATATATACATATATATATATATATATATATATATAGTATACAGTCATTTGGCACCCCTGAAGTTGTTCCAGAGAATGAACTATTTCTCCCGAACATTTATTGCAATTACAGATGTTTTGTTGTACACATGTTTACTTCCTATATGTGTATTGGAACAACACAAAAAACACAGGGGAAAAAAAGCAAATTCGACAAAATTTCACACAAATCATCAAACATGGGCTGGACAGAATTGTTGCTGCCTTTCTAAAGATTGTGGGTAAACAACTTTTTTTCAAGCATGTGATGCTCATTCAAACTGGACTGAGGTAAGTAATAGGTGTGGGCAATATGAAATTCACACCGGAAACCAGATAAAAAGGGGAGAAGCTGGCTCAATATTTGCTTTGTGTGTCTGTGTGTGCCACACTAAGCATGACAAACACAAAGAGGAGAAGAGAACTGTCTGAGTGCTTGAGAACCAAACTTGTAGCAAAATATCAACAATCTCAAGGATACAATTCCATCTCCAGAAATCATGATGTTCCTTTGTCTACGGTGTGCAACATAATCAAGAAGTTTACAAACCATGGCTTTGTAGGTAATCTCACTGGATATGGACAGCAGAGAAAGTTGCTGAAAGGTTGCAGTGCAAAATAGTCTGACTGGTAGATAAGTAGCTAGAGTTGAGCGCGGTTCGCGGTTCGCGGTTCTCCAGTTCTAAGCTCGAGTGATTTTGGGGGCTGTTCGAGATCAAACTAGAACTCGAGCTTTTTGCAAAAGCTCGATAGTTCTAGATACGTTCGAGAACGGTTCCAGCAGCAAAAAGCAGGGCTTTTTACAGCTACAGTGTGCAGGAGCCATCGCTGGCAGCCTGCCACAAGCTGGTAACCAAGATAAACATCGGGTATCCAAGCAAAGCGCTTTGGTTAGTAACCCGATGTTTATCCTAGTTACATGCAGGAAGCCCACACTTCCCCGCTCAGCTCGCTCCGCCCCCTCCTGCCCGCGGCATGTACACATACATACACACACACACACACACACACATGGTCCCGCTCGGCTTACCTGCGGTAATGAAGTCCCGCCATCCCGACCTCAGCGCTGTCACTGTCCTCCATGGCCGCCGCTTGTCACATCACCTCTCGCTTCTGACCCGAGACTGACTAGCGGTGACGTCACGGGCCTCTCGCGATATTTGGCTGTGAAGGCGCCGGTCATTGAACTCAGTGACAGGGGCTGTCAGCAGTGCAGGAGATCAGCGCAGGTAATGTACCTCGCTGACAGCAGCACTTGTCATCCCCTGCAGTGACCTGGGCTGACCCATTGATGTTAGCTCAGGTCACTGCATTGCTCTCCCAGCCAATGGGGAACATCCTGCTCTTCATTGACTGGGACAGTGTGGATCGTCATGGCAACCCCTTGGATTACACCAGACCTGGATTTGTTTTTCATTCTAATAAATTGGTTAAAGAGGGAATGTTTTGGGGAGTGTTTTTTCAAATAAAAATGTGGTTGTCGTCTATTTTTTTTTATTACTGACTGGGTTGGTGATGTCGGGTATCTGATAGACGCCTGACCTCACCAACCCCAGGGCTTGATGCCAGGTGACATTACACATCTGGTATTAACCCCATATATTACCCCGTTTGCCACCGCACCAGGGCGCGGGATGAGCTGGGGCGAAGCACCAGGATTGGCGCATCTAATGGATGTGCCACTTCTGGGTCGGCTGCGGCCTGCTATTTTTAGGCTGGGGAGAGTCCAATAACCATGGACCTCCCTAGTCTGACAATATCAGGCCCCAGCTGTCTGCTTTACCTTGGCTGGTAATCCAATTTTGGGGGACCCCTACTTGTTTTTTTTTTAAATTATTTATTTAATTTAAAATAACAGCGTGGGGTGCCCTCAGTTTTGGATTACCAGCCAAGGTGAGATTGCCAGCTGTGGTCTGCAGGCTGCAGCCGTCTGCTTTACCCTAGCTGGCTACAAAACTAGGGGGAACCCTACGTCATTTTTTTTTTCATTTTTTTTGGCTAAATACAAAGCTAAGCACCCCTTAGTGCCACATGAAAGGCACCAAAGGGGGCTCCACTTTTCCTCCATTTTTTCTCCACTTTTTCTCCATTTTTTCTCCACTTTTTCTACATTTTTTTCTCCACTTTTTCTCCACTTTTTCTCCACTTTTTCTCCACTTTTTCTCCATTTTTTTCTCCACTTTTTCTCCATTTTTTCTCCACTTTTTCTCCACTTTTTTCTCCACTTTTTCTCCACTTTTTCTCCATTTATTCTCCACTTTTTCTCCACTGTTTCTCCATTTTTTTCTCAACTTTTTCTCCACATTTTCTCCACATTTTCTCCACTTTTTCTCCACTTTTTCTCCACTTTTTCTCCACTTTTTCTCCATTTTTTTCTCCACTTTTTCTCCACTTTTTCTCCACTTTTTCTCCATTTTTTTCTCAACTTATTCTCCACTTTTTCTCCACTTTTTCTCCATTTATTCTCCACTTTTTCCTCCACTTTTTCTCCACTTTTTCTCCACTTTTTCTCCATTTATTCTCCATTTATTCTCCACTTTTTCTCCACTTTTTCTCCACTTTTTCTCCACTTTTTCTCCATTTTTTTCTCCACTTTTTCTCCATTTATTCTCCACTGTTTCTCCACTGTTTCTCCATTTTTTTCTCCACTTTTTCTCGAATTTTTCTCCACTTTTTCTCCATTTTTTTCTCAACTTATTCTCCACTTTTTCTCCACTTTTTCTCCATTTATTCTCCACTTTTTCTCCACTTTTTCCTCCACTTTTTCTCCATTTTTTTCTCCACTTTTTCTCCATTTATTCTCCACTGTTTCTCCACTGTTTCTCCATTTTTTTCTCCACTTTTTCTCGAATTTTTCTCCACTTTTTCTCCATTTTTTTCTCAACTTATTCTCCACTTTTTCTCCACTTTTTCTCCATTTATTCTCCACTTTTTCTCCACTTTTTCCTCCACTTTTTCTCCATTTTTTTCTCCACTTTTTCTCCATTTATTCTCCACTGTTTCTCCACTGTTTCTCCATTTTTTTCTCCACTTTTTCTCCACTTTTTCCTCCACTTATTCTCCACTTTTTCTCCAGTTTCTCCATTTTTTTCTCCACTTTTTCTCCACTGTTTCTCCATTTTTTCTCCACTTTTTCTCCACTTTTTCTCCACTTTTTCTCCACTTTTTCCTCCACTTTTTCTCCACTTTTTCCTCCACTTTTTCTCCACTTTTTCTCCACTTTTTCTCCACTGTTTCTCCATTTTTTTCTCCACTTTTTCTCCACTTTTTCTCCACTTTTTCTCCACTTATTCTCCACTTTTTCTCCACTGTTTCTCCATTTTTTTCTCCACTTTTTCTCCACTTTTTCTCCACTTTTTCTCCATTTTTTTCTCCACTTTTTCTCCACTTTTTCTCCACTTTATCTCCCCTTATTCTCCACTTTTTCTCCACTTTTTCTCCACTTTTTCTCCATTTTTTTCTCCACTTTTTCTCCACTTTTTCTCCACTTTTTCTCCACTTTTTCTCCACTTTTTCTCCATTTATTCTCCACTTTTTCTCCACTTATTCTCCACTTATTCTCCACTTATTCTCCACTTTTTCTCTACTTTTTCTCCATTTTTTCTCCACTTTTTCTCCACTTTTTCTCCACTTTTTCTCCACTTTTTCTCCACTTTTTCTACATTTTTTTCTCCACTTTTTCTCCACTTTTTCTCCACTTTTTCTCCACTTTTTCTACATTTTTTCTCCACTTTTTCTCCACTTTTTCTCCGTTCTTTTTCTATGGTCGGTCTACCCATTAGCTCTGCCATGCATACTGTAGCTCTACACCTACTGCACATGTTACTTTATGATTGACATCTCTTTCGTACCAGAGCTGTCTAAGTCTACTCTGACCCCATATTTGTCATTACTATATTGTCCTTGTACTGTATTATGACATTTGTATCATGTGTTTCATTTCTTGCTGTGTTGCAATTTTTTTGCTGCATCCCAATTGTACCTCTACATTGTTCGAGTTTATGTTATTGTTCTCTCACTCTTATGTGATACTGATTATTGTCATTTTTCATGATTACATGCAGATAAGTCCAATCTGACGAAGGCTCAGGCCGAAACGTCATTTGTAACTTGTTTTGGACAAAAACATATATGCTTATGAAAAAAAAAATGTTCTTAATACGGACCAATAAAGAGTGATTTTGCATTACTATCCATTGTGACTTACTGACTTAGTCTGGGAGATATAGAGTGCCGAGGTTACTCACTAATTTTATCTATTATTATCTCTGAGCACCTATATACCAGTGAGCAGAGCTTCCTCTACAGTAGTTCTCCTGATTAGGCATGCCCTTACTTCATGAGCAGGGCATTGCAGCTTTGGTAGCAACCATTACGACATGGACTCTGCTGCTGTGGACCCGGGGAGAGTGAGTGCAGATTCATTGCACCCACACTCCTCACATGAAGGGTCCGCACTCCTAGAAAATGGGGGATACGTTCCCTGAGTGTCTCTCCCCCATATTCTAGACGGTCCAGAGTCGTCGTGGGACCCCTTTATTTTTTTTCTTACAATAAATTGGTGAAAGAGGAAATGTTTTGGGGACTGTTTTTTCAAATAAATTTCTTTTGTCGATTTTTTGTTTTTGTTAGTACTGACAGTTTATGATGTTGGGTATCTAATAGACGCCATGACATCACAAACTGCTGGGCTTGATCTCAGGTGACTTTACAGCTAGTATCAACCCGATTTATTACCCCGTTTGCCACTGCACCAGGGCACGGGATGAGCTGGGGTGAAGCGCCAGGATTGGCGCATCTAGTGGATGCGCCACGTCTGGGGTGCCTGCGGCCTGCTATTTTTAGGATGTGAAGGCCCAATAACTATGGACCTTCCCACCCTGAGAATACCAGACCACAGCTGTCCGCTTTACCTTGGCTGGTGATCAAATTTGGGGGGGACCCTACTTTTATTGTGTAATTAATTATTAATATTTATAAAATAATTATAAAAAAGAGCCTGAGGGGACCTCCACATTGGATCCCCAACCACGGTAAAGCTGCCAGCTGTGGTTTTCAGGCTACAGCCGTCTGCTTTACCCTAGCTGGCTATCAAAAATGGGGGGACCCAACGTCATTTTTTTTTTTTAACTATTTTTTAAATAGAAAAAATTAATGGGCTTCCCTGTATTTTGATTGCCAACCAAGGTAACGGCAGGCAGATGGGGGTGGCAACCCATAGCTGTCTGCTTTATCTGCTCTGAGAATCAAAAATACCGTGGAGCGCTACGTCATTTTTTTAAAGATTTATTTTTACAGCACTGTGATGTCCAGCAATCAAAATACAGGGAAGCCCCATTTTATTTTTAGTTATTTAAATAAATAATTAAAAAAAATATATATGGGCTCCCGCTGCATTTTTTGTATTGCTAGGTAAGGGTAATCCAAGCAGCTACTGGCTGCTAACCCCCACTGCTTGGTGTTACCTTCACTGGCAATGGAAAATCCAGGGAAGCATTTTTTATTTTTTTTGCCAAAAAACTACAAAAAAAGGACGTGAGCTTCGCCATATTTTTGTATGCTAGCCAGGTATAGCAGGCAGGTGCTGGAAGAGTTGGATACAGCGCCAGAAGATGGCGCTTCTATGAAAATGCCATTTTCTGAGGCGGCTGCAGACTGCAATTCGCAGCAGTGGGGCCCAGAAAGCTCAGGCCAACCTGTGGTGCGGATTCCAATCCCCAGCTGCCTAGTTGTACCTGGCTGGACACAAAAATGGGGCGAAGCCTACGTCATTTGTTTTCTAATTATTTCATGAAATTCATGAAATAATAAAAAAGGGCTTCCCTTTATTTTTGGTTCCCAGCCGGGTACAAATAGGCAACTGGGGGTTGGGGGCAGCCGTACCTGCCTGCTGTACCTGGCTAGCATACAAAAATATGGCGAAGCCCACATAATTTTTTCAGGGGGCAAAAAACTTCTGCATACAGTCCTGGATGGAGTATGCTGAGCCTTGTAGTTCTGCAGCTGCTGTCTGTCTGTATGGAGAAGAGCAGACAGCAGCTGCAGAACTACAAGGCTCAGCATACTCCATCCAGGACTGTATGCAGAATTTTTTTGCCCACCAAAAAAATGACGTGGGCTTCGCCATATTTTTGTATGCTAGCCAGGTACAGCTGGCAGCCACGGGCTGCCTCCAACCCCCAGTTGCCTATTTGTACCTGGCTGGGAACCAAAAATATAGGGAAGCCCGTTTTTTTTTAATTATTTCACTTATTTCATGAAATAATTAAAAAACAAATGACGTGGGCTTTGCCCCATTTTTGTGTCCAGCCGGGTACAACTAGGCAGCTGGGGATTGGAATCCGCAGCACAGGTTAGCCCGAGGTTTCTGGGCGCCTCTACTGCGGATTTCAGTCCGCAGCCATCCCAGAAAATGGCGCTCTCATAGAAGCGCCATCATCTGTTGCTGTATCCAACTCTTCCAACAGCCCTGGAGCCGGGTGGCTTGTTGGGTAATCATGAGTTAATACTGGCTTTGTTTTACTAGCCAGTATTAAGCCAGAGATTCTTAATGTCAGGCACGTTTGACCCGGCCATTAAGAATCTCCAATAAAGGGTTAAAAAAAAGACACCACACAGAGAAAAAATACTTTAATAGAAATAAATACACAGACACATTAGAGACTCCATCTTTATTACCCCCTGTCAGCCCTCCACAATCCTGCTCTTCTGTCTTCTTTCTTTCTAGTGTAGTAGTAGTGACGATTGTAGTGAGGATGAGATTCACCAGCCCATCATGGGCTGGGGAACCTCATCCTCACTACAATCATCACTACAATCGGGAAGCAGCGTGCAGCCTTCACTCCGTGAGTGATCAGTGCTGGCTGCTAGCGGTAACAGCGGTAACGCTGACAGACGCGTTACCATAGCAACGGTGATCTCGGAGCCGCGGTTAGCGGTGACGTCACCGCTAACTGCGTTGCTATGGCAACGGTGATCTCCGTTAATGACCGGCTGTGTCAGCCGGTCCCTAACGGAACGGGGAGTCGACCGTGTGGTTAGAGCATGTCGCCGGTACACGGCGATACACATATGTGCACCATGTACCGGAGAGATGCACTCGCAGGTCCTACATGACGTTTCATAGTCATGTGACCAGTCTGTAGCCAATGAGATAATAGCCACGTAACTGGTCACATGGCTATTTTGATGTCACGATAGGTCCTGCATCTCTGCTGGCAGTGCAGGTCACCGGGAGGATTCAGCGATCATCGGATGGAATAGCGGCAGGAGACAGAGTGCAGAAGGGATCGCGAGGACCGGTAAGTGTTATGGCAATGTTTATTAACTGTTTGTGTACATTTATAATGCATTTTTATGTGTTTGTGATTGCCTTCCATTATAGCCTATACGTTCGAGTTCGGTTCGTCAAACGTTCGACGAACCGAACTCGAACGGGACCCCCGTTCGGCGAACCGGCCTCGAGCCGAACCGGGACCGGTTCGCTCATCTCTATAAGTAGCCCTAATCAAGGTCAAAAGAAATTCAAGCTATCCTAAAGGCTCAAGGTGCATCAGTGCCAGCGCGAGCTATCCGGAGACATTTGAATGAAATTAAATGCTATTGCAGGAGACTAAGGAGGACCTCTGCTGACATAGAGACATGAAAAAGTTTACCAAAATATACGTGAATAAGACAAAATCCTTCTGTGAAGGCATCTTGATGGCAGATGAGACCAAGTTAGAGCTTTTTGATAAAGCACCTCATTCTACTGTTTACTGAAAATGGAATGAAGCCTACAAAGAAAAGAACACAATATTTACAGTGAAATATAGTGAAGGTTGAAAGATGTTTTGGAATTGCTTTGCTGCCTCTTGCAATGGGTGTCTTGACTGTGTGCAAGGCATCATGAAATCTGAAGATTACCAAAGTATTTTGAGTTGCAATGTAGTTCACAGTGTCAGAAAGCTGGGTTTGCGTCCATGGTCATGGATCTTCCAACAGGACAATCACCCCAAACATACTTCAAGAAGTATCAAGAAATGGATGGAAACAAAGTGTTGGAGAGTTCTGAAGTGGTCTGCAATGAGTCTGGATCTAAATCCCATTGAACACCTGTGGAAAGATCTTAAAACTGCTGTTCTTCAAATATTTGAGACCTGGAGCAGTTTGCAAAGAAAGAGTGGTCTGAAATTCTGAGAAGTTTAAGAAGCTTGTTTATGATTATAGGAAGCAATTAATTGTAGCTTTTTATTCCAATGGGTGTGCAACTAAATATTAAGTTGATGGTGCCAACAATTTTGCCTGTCCTATTTTTGGAGTTTTGTGTGAAATTATGTCCAATTTGCATTTTTTTTTCTCTGCTTTTTTCTGTTGTTCCAATATACAGCAAGGAAATAAACATGGTATTAACAAAACATATGTAATTGCAATAATTTTCTGGGAGAAATAAATCACTTTCTGGAATAATTTCAAGGGTGCCAACATTTTCAACCATGACTGTATATATAGTTAGTGAAATAAGTATTGAACACATCCTCAATTTTTTAAGTAAATATTCACACCAGTTCTGGTGTGACAAATAAGGCAGTGGAGAGTGGCTTATATCCTTCATAACAGCATATGTCCTGGCCTTCAAAAAGTGTTTACAACCATAACATGCGTTTTGCAAAGGCAGTGTTAGTACAGTGGAACCTCGGTTAACGAGTAACCCAGTTAGTGAGTATTTCGCTTAACGAGCAAAGCTTGCTGTAATTTGTAACTCATTTTATGAGCAAGCTTTGCCATATGAGCAAAATACTCACCGCACACACTTCCGGTTCCATACATCCACCGCGCTCTAACACGCTCTTGCAGTCCACACAAACACACAAGCACGCACAAACACACACAAACACGCACAAATACACACAAACACGCACAAACACGCACAAACACACACATTTTATGCTCACCTTACCTTCCGTTCTATCGTCGGCCTCACGGTTCTTGTAGTTCACCGCTACAGGATGTGTATCGGTAGCCATCGCGACGAGGGAACAACTTCCGCTGTCAGCCGCTACTCAGAAGCAGAACACTGACCAATCAGAAGCAAGCAGCTCTTGCCTTTGACGTCAGCGCTCTGGCAGTGGAAGTCCTGGCATCGGTCGCGATGATTACACATCCTGTACCGGCGAATTACAAGAATCAGTAGGCCGGCGATGGAACGAAAGGTAAGGTGAGTATAATATGTGTGTGTGTGTTTGTTTCTGTGTGTGTTTGTGCGTGTTTGTATGTATGTTGAATGGCACAATAGGGGACCAGGATGGGACATTTAACATGTTGTGGAACGAATTGCCTGCATTGCAATGATTTCCTATGGGAAATCTTGCTTTGCTAGACGAGTAACTTGGTTAACAAGCACACTCCTAGAACGGATTGTTCTCGTTAATGAAGGTTCCACTGTACTTAGTTTCATAGTGTGCTGAGCCCTATTTTACAAGTGTTTTAAGGCAGAAGAACTACTCAACTAAGAGGAATGAAAATCCAAAAAATACTTGTAAAGGTCAGTCTATTTATAAAATTGCTAGAAACTTTAAGGTATCCTAAAAGTGCAGTCATTAATACCATCAAATCCTATGAGGAAACTAGGTCTTGTCCCCTCCAATAAAAGCAGACCAAAAATTACCTCTGCTGCAGAGCATATGTTCATCAGTTACACGCTTCAGAAATGGCAAATTGGCAGCACCACTGATGACAACCCTTAATAATCATGTACAAAAATGAAGAAGCAGACATATCTCAACATCAACTATTCAAAGGCAAACTGACTACCAAAGTCAAAACTGGCCTTTATGGTTGAATTGCTCTAAAGAAGCAACTACTGAGGACAGCAAACAAAAAAAAGCGCCAAGCAATACAAAGACTGGACATACAAGGAGTCAAAATTTGAAAAATTTGGTGCCAATTGCCATTTCTTTTTGAGACATAGGAAAGAAAAATGAGTGGATGTTTGCCCACTATGAAGCATAAAGGGGGAAATGTGATGGTGCTTTGCTTTTGACACTGTTGGTGATTTTTTCCAAAATGAAAGAGACACCCAGTATGGCAACCACAGCATTCTGCAATGCCATCTCATCTGGTTTGTAGTTAGTGGCACCTTCATTTGTGTTCCCACAAGACATTTACCCAAAACACACTTCCAGACTATGTGAGGACTACGTAATTAAGTAGGTGAGTTATAGAGTGCTGTGTAGGATGTCATGGCCTTGACAGTCATGCACCTCAATCAAACTGAGACAGTTTGGGATGAGTTGGACAACAAGGTGAAGGTATAGCAGCCAATCAGTACTCAGCACTTTTGGGAACTCCTTTTAGTAAAGCTATTCCGGGTGATCACCTGATGAAGCTGCTTGATAGAATGCAAAGAATGTGTAAAGATGTCATCAAAATAAAAGAATAGTAAAGTTTAACACATATTCTAGTTTTTTTTTACGTGTTTCTTTATTTATCATTTCCATGTGTCCCTTTGTGGTTTGCTGCCTACAGTTTTAATATAAAATGTCCTATAAGATATTTTTCAATTGATCTCGACGTATGAAGGGTCGGTTTTGTAGGATAAGTTGTAGTTTTAAATAACACCAGTCCTTTCGCCATGCAATGCATGGGAAAACTATAAAAAAAAAAACAGTCAATGATGAACCCTTCCCCCCATTTCTACTATTGTTTTTTGAGTTTTGCTATTAGGTTGTTCATTGTGTAGTAAAAATGACCTTGTGATCTGATTCTCCAGGTGAGTTCAATTATGGTGATATTAAAAGTGTAACATTTTACTTAGGTGTTAAAAAAAATTGTAAAAATAAATTGGTTTGTGTCTTTGTTTTCTTCATAAAATTTACATTTTTCAGCCGATGAAGCTGGGTTAAGGCTTGTTTTCTTATTTGAAAGCTGTATTTTGAGGTATAAATGACATTTAATTTAATGTATTATATTTGCTGGACCTGTTGCGACACAAAACAAAACGCAATTGTGGAATTTTATTTCATTTTCTCTTTGTCTTTTACCATATACATTATTTTATTTTATATTTTGAGAGATTGAACTTGTACAGATGCAGCAACAACACATTTATTTTTCATTTATTTAAATAAAAAAAGAGGGAAAAGGGGGATTATTTTGATTTTTTTGTATAGCATTTTTTTTTATTTTTCATATCTTGAACTGTTTGTGGAGCACCCATAGACTTAAACATCCTAGCTGTCCACATATTACCCAGTGTGGTTCTAAAATGCCATTGCAGGATATGTAGCTACTTGAGATCGGGAGCAGGCAGGCAGCTGTCAGATAATGAAGGCAGAGGTGATTTATTACCATCTCTGTCTTCCTGATCACTGTATACACAGTGGAATGGGAAATCAGGACCCCTGTTACTGTAAATATTGGGACACCAAGCCATCAGATTATAGTTAATAAATATTTTAATGTGCCAAACTCTTTAAATATTGCTGTGTATATAGATTTATTGTTGAGTTCAATAACGACAGTATAAATCCATGATCAAAAAGCTCATTTAGTGTTGACTGCATGCAGCCAGAATTGAATTATCTGACTTCAAAGCAAGAAAAGCAAGGGACTTTCATTATCAGAAAAATACAGCTCCAACCATTCTTCAAATACATTTTAGACTTAATCGGCACATACCGTAAATGGATGTTTTATGCTGGATGAACAGTTTACCCCTATATCTGTGTAAAGGGAAGTAGGGTATTTGGACCTCTGTGGCATCGAAACAACTCATGAACGTATTGCCTTTCCTGGCCTTTATTAATAGTGTTTTAGAAGCAGTGTGTACATTTTTCACCGTAACATTTTTCCCACGTGAACAGTAAGTAAAATGTAATGACCACTAATTCTAATATGTCAAAGGTGTTGACACGTTAAACTGATCTCTGTTGGTTTAGCTATTGATACAGATGTTAGTCTAGAAAATGTTTTTAAAAACGTACACGTTCTCCTTTTGGACCTCTGTCACCTGGCCTTCCTGGCGCTCCCTGAAATATAAAAAGAGTTATTTATTTAAAAGATTTTGGAGAAAAAAAGAAAGAAAATTGCAACAGAAATGTTATTGTTTGTTCACTGAAGTTATTACAAGCAATGAAATTAAACATGACTCACCGTTGAACCTGGTAATCCATCATTTCCGTTTCTTCCCTAGAAATGATATATGGAATTTTAGTCGTTGAATTGCATTGCATAGCTGCACATGAGTTTTAGATCATCAGTTCTCCTTCCTCATCAAGCTATGAAAAAGCACACACTGTGTACCCAGTAAGGGTGATTATAGTGACTATTTATCAAAGTCTGCAAGTTGCAAAAACTGATAGAAATCTTGTATCACAAACAAAATAAAATTTATCTAAAATTGAGGGTTTTTTACCATGGAAATGTTACTTTATTTAGTAAATAGAGAAAAGCTTATGAGTGGAAATAATACAAAATGGAGTTCATATAATGCTTGCCTGTAGTCTTTGAGGAACTCCATTAAGTACACTGCAGTAAATAACACTATAATATAACTAGTAAAGGTATCCGTAATAATAACATTCTCAAATATATTATGGTTAAAATGTATTTGAGCAATAAAAATCTTTAGTTATCATTATTATTAGTGATGAGTGAGCACTAAATTGTTCGAGTGCTTGTTAATCGAATTGAGCAGGTCCAACGCTTGGACAGGCTCAATTTGAGTAACGAATATAATGGAAGTCAATGGGGAACTTTTTTTTTCTGCAGACCACCCTAGGAGGGCTGGGGGGCAGGAAATTTGCTGAAATGGAAGGAAACAGTGCTCAAATTGAATAGGAACAGCATGGGGAAGACACCCGGACACATCTCTGAATCCCAGATTGTTGCTGGGAAGTAAAGTAAAACATAATTTTTAAAAATAACATGGAGTCCTCCCCATTGACAACCAGCCAAGGTAAAGTATACAGCTGTGGACTGGTATTATCAGGTTGTGAAAGTCAATGGTTATTTGGCCAATCCAAGCCTAAAATTAGCAGCCTGCAGCCACTTCAGAATTGGTTGCATCAATTCTGGCCCTTTGCCTCACCTCTTTCCAATTGGACTAGTGCATTGGCAATCAGGGTATTAATTTTGGGGATTTATGTCAGCTGTGTAATTACAGCTGGCATCAGACATAATTGATGCACTAATTCTGATGCGACTACGGGCTGCTATTTTTAGGCTGGGCAGAGTCAAATAATTATGAGCCTTCCAGCCTGATAATATCAGCTACCAGTTGTCTGCTCTACCTAGCCATTTATGAAAAATACCGTTTTTTTTAAAATGATTTATTTATTTATTAGGTTGAACCAGGCTAAACAGTCTTTAGCCTGTTTAACCTAATAAATAAATAAATAAAATGGCTTCTAAAAGATGCCTTTCCATTACTAATCCCTGGACTTGATGCCAGCAGACAATTCACAGCTGACATCAACGGTAAAAATATTATTTTGATTGCCACCACACCAGAAAAAATCAGGAAGAGCTGGGCAAAGCTCCAGAATTGGCGCATTTGATGGATGCAGCTGTGGACTAGTATATTTAGGCTGGGAATAAATTGAGAGAACAAGGAATAGTGTGGAGGAGTCTTTATTCAAATATACTATTTTTTCCTGTGTGTGTTTTTTTTCTCTTTACACTTATTGTGTAAGTAATGGGAGTGTCTGATAGACGCCTCTCCATTACTAACCCGTGGGCTTGATGACATTACACAGCTGACATAAACCCCCAAAATGATTACCTTGATTGCCAATGCACTAGTGCAATTGGGAAAAGCCGAGGCAAATAGCCAGAACTGATGCAACTAATGGGTGCGCAAACTCTGGGGTGGCTGTAGGCTTCTAAATTTAGGCTGGGAAGGGCCAAATAAACATGAACCTTCAAGCCTGGTAATACCAGCCCACAGCTATCTACTTTACCTTGGCTAGTTATCAAAAATAAGAGGGACTCGACACTGTTTTTTAATTATTTATTTAATTATTAAGATAAACATGGCTGCAGGTGTACAACACTGCCTATATGGCTGCTCTAATCTAAGCTCTCCCTTCCACATCAACTCTCCCTAAACTGTTTCCAGAGGAGAGTGTGCCGAGCATCGCGCCCCCAGGTCTCATATAAGCCCTGATGACACATTGCAGCTGGCCACTCACAGTAATGTCAGTAGCCTACATGGCTGCGGTATTACAGTGTATGACAGGCAATCCCTGCATGTTGATTGGCTGTCTAACAGCTGTGAAACATGCAATTGAGGACTCAAGCTTTCACTCGAGCACCGCCTATTATCATTCAAGTAACAAGTGTACACAAGCACCAAGATGCTCAATCGAATATTGAGCAGTGGTGAGCACGCCCACTCATCACTTAGTATTACTATATTACAGTGCTTGAAAAAATATTTACACCCCATGAACTTTTCTACATTTTTTCATGTTACACCAAAAACGTAAATATATTTTTGGGGGAATTTTTGTGATATACCAACACTAACTAGCAAGGTTTTGTGAAGTAAAGGAAATAATACATGGTTTTCTTAATATTTAAACAAAATAAATCTAAAAATTGTGACATCCATTTGTATTCGACCCCACTCAGTAGTAATGAGCAAACTCGTTGATATTCGGGTTCGATGAAGCAGCACAGAATAAAAAAAAGTTGGGTTCGGCAGCCAAACTTGACCCCGGACAATGAACCCCATACAAGTCAATTAGGAAGAGAAGATCTGGGCCGTAAAATAGCTGAAGTAAGCGCTAGGGGGCTACAATTGGAAGTTTAAATGATGGTAAGAGCAGGAGAGCTATACATACATACGTGTTTCCCAGAGGATCACATTGCAGTCACACTCTCTTCCGAGCACGCTTATTAAGGGTCATCAATATTCACTGTTTCCCCTGTCCACTCTCTGTGCCCATGTTTTGTGATTGGTTGAAGACTGAAATACACACCCCCCCACCCTGTGTTCGTGCCTGTGATTGGTTATAGTCAGTTTGCTGTATGGTTGTGTAAACAGAAATAACTAAATAATTTAAAAAATGACGTGAGCTCCCACCATATTTTGATACCAGCATGGGTAAGCAACAGCTACAGGCTGCAGCTCCAAACTGTGAAATTTACTGTGGCTGGATATCAAAATAGAGGGGATCCTAGGACCTTTTTTAAATTATGTAAATAAATAATTTTTAAAAAATGGAGTTTGGTCCTTCCCATTTTTGATACCCAGCTAAAGTAAAGCAGACAGGTGGGAGCTTGTATTATCAGGATGCTAGGAGCCATGGATATTCACCTCCACAAGTACCATCCCACAGCTGACCAGAATTAGCACATCTCATTAGATTTACCAATCCTGGTACTTTACCTGACTCATTCCGATTGCCCTGGTGTGGTGGCAATCAGGGTAATTTAAGGGGTTAATGACAGCTGTGATTTGTCAAAAAATGATAGCTGTCATGATGCCCTGGATTAGAATTGGGAGGTGTCTATGAGACACCACCATTACTAAGCCTTGAAGTGAAAAGAAAAAAAACACCTACACAAAAAAAATATTTTTTTAAATATATTACACACACCCTCTTTCACCCCTTTAATAACACCCCAAACACCCCTGCAGATCCAATGTAATCCATATAAAGTCTCATGACGATCCTCAACTTTGCTACATCCAAAGGCTGCAGAGAGGGAAAACATGTTCACTCTGTAGGCTCCAGAAATCACTGACTGGTGATGTGGACACGGCTGTGAGCAGATGAAGTCACTCAGTTCACTATGGATAGTGGAATTCTAACACTGCACATCAGGCTGAAGACTATGCCCACTGACAAACATGGTGGGGATAGCATCATACTGTGGGGATGCTTCGCTTCAGCAGAGACAGGGAAGATGGTCATAGTTGATAGAGAGATGGATGGAGCTAAATACAGAGCAAACCTGAAGAAAAACCTGTTAGAGGCTGCAAAAGACTTGAGATTGCGGCCTAGATTCACCGTTCAGTAGGACAATGACTCTAAACATACTGCCAGAGCTACAATGGAATGCTTTAGATCAAAACATATTGCTGTACTTGAATGGCCCAGTCAAGGTCAAGACCTAACTCCCATTGAGAATATGTGGCAAGATTTAAAAATTGCGGTTTATAGATGGTCTCCATTAAACCTCACTGAGCTGGAGCTATTTTGCAAAGAAGAATGGAAAAAAAATTTCTGGCTCTAGATGTTCAAAGCTGGAGACATACCCCAAAAGACAAAAGGTGCTACTCAGCATGGCTTAATTCATAAGACACTTCAGGAAACTCTGGAGTTTATTTGCTGCAGTGTCTTGTGTGTAGTTTAATTGGACATTTCCTGAGCATTTTTGTAACAGTTTTAACCATCAGTGTTTTTTGCAGGGTTTTTTTATTTTATTAATTGTTACTTTCTAGTTGTTTTTGTCACTCAATTAATTAATGAAGAAACTTTTAACATTTTATTTTAGACAAAAACAATGCTAAAATGTTCCAAAAAAACTCCAACCAATCGTCTTGGTATTTTTTGAGCTGTCTTATTGACTTGTAAAGTATAGGTCATCTGCCAAGCGGAAAGTGGACAAAAGATTTTCTATTGCATTTACACTGCGTATTGCACCGCAGCGTAAATGCATGCGACCTGCGTCCCCAGCACAATCTATGACGATTGTGCATGAGACGTGCGCATGTTGCGTTTGAGAGCGCAGCGATTTGGATGCCAAAATTTTGTTCCAAATCGCTGCGTTGTAAAAAACAACATGTCAATTACTCCGTGCGTTTTGGATGCAGCTTCCACTCTGTCTATGGGAGAGGCTGCATCCAAAGCACATGAAGTTGGCTTTTTTTCTGCAGAAACACTGCATCCATTACACAGTGTTTCTGCAGCGATTTGAAGCGCGCATGTGCTGTCAAATTCCTGCAGAAATTTCTGCAGGGACATGACGCAACGTGCGCACATAGCCTAAAGGGGGCTTTACATGCTACGATATCGTTAATGTTTTATCGTTGGGGTCACATTGTTAGTGACGCACATCCGGCATCATTAATGATATTGCAGCGTGTGAAGCCCGCTTAAGAGTGGTTCAAAGACGTTTAGAAGCCTGAATATTCCCTCATCAAGTTTTTTTTTTTTTTTTACATAGAAATACATATGATCATTCTCACATCACGTGCACATACCCTAAGAAATGTTTTGAGTTATATTTAGGTCGAGTTTTAAAATGTTTATTAGATTTTGTAGAAATTTTACTATACATATCTGCAATACTGCCTTGAAAATGTTTTAATTATATTGCATTTTTTCTTTTCTATTTTGACCAATAGAAAAAAATACCACAAAATTCAATTTTGTGAACTGTAAAGTAAACAGAGAGAGACTCTGACCTAAGCTGGTAGGATCAGATTGGAAGTAAGAAATATATATTGATTTTAGCATTACAAGGGCCATCTCTATGTGCGAGTATTTGGTATTTTCTAAATTAGGGCTTTCTGATCTTGTCTGCTAATTTCTGCATGTTTGTGTGATGGAAGTCACTTTGAAGGTCAATGCTCTTAATGGTAATATGGACACTTTTATTTATTTATTTTTTTTAAATATTTGAAACCAGTGTAGTTGTGTATTCAAAATAGATATCTCATTAAGCAGGTATGATACTATGCAATACATTTTGTGATTTATGGTTCCTTCTAATTAATAACCCTCTATTCACACATTCATTATTGTTTGTGTCTGAAAAGTTGAGTTAGTTAAGATAAATGTATTCAGACCTACCCTGTTATCTGCTGGGTTGCCAAAAGTCCATACATTTATGGACAGACCGTAATACTCAGCTATTATCTGATGTTCGACAGAAAAAAGCTTGTCTATAATTTTTCAAGAAATTTTCAACAATGTACTGCTCATCTGCTAAAGAGGCTGCCATGCGCAGTACCAACAGCAGATGCTAGAATGTATGGGTTCCTGGTGGGTGTGACATAATTTCCGCCACGTGTGGGTGTCACTTCCGGTTCGGTGCACCACACACTGTTCGTCGTAATCGGAGTGACCAGGACTCAGAAGAGTTGTGATGTGCACACTCTATTTCTTCTTTAGCCCTCGTTCACTGCATTAATAAGAAGCTGCAGGTGAAAAGAGGCAAAGGGTGTTGTGAATTTGAGGGACTATAATGCTGTGGGTATGCCTGTGGTGACATTTTGCAGGGGAAGGGGGGTATATAATGTTAAGGGAATGTCTGTGGTGAGATTTGAGGGTCTATAATGCCTGTGTTTGGATTTGGGAGGTGTAGAAATTTGGAAGGATATCTGTGATGGGATTTGGATGGGATACGAGGCTTCTAGGACTCTTGTGGTGGGATTTTGGGGTATGTGCAATGCTGGGGAATGCCCGTGGTGTAATTTGGGTGTAACATTGCTTTAATCAGAACTGATTGGACTGTGCAGTGCTAAAGTCCCCTAGGAGGACTAGTAAAATAAATAAAAAATTTTCTTAAAAAATATGAAAAAATAAAAAAAAACTAAAAGTTCAAATCACCCCCCCTTTACACCCCATTGAAAATAAAACAGTTAAGCTATGTGCCCACGGGAGTTTGTACCTGCGGATATGTATGTCCTGCGCTTTTCCCGCAGCAGTTCGCCGGACTCTGCAGCTATTTTTAGCTGCGGTAGTACAGCGAAATAGCTGCGGTACACCTGCGGACATTCATGCGGCGGCTTACTTAAGGAAGTCCCGGCCTTTATCTCCATAGTGGAGAGCCGGGATTTCCGCAGGTAATTCCACAGAAATAATTGACATGCAATTACGTGCGGCTGCGGGACATCCGCAGCATGTTCCGCAGCCGCACGTATCTGCAGCATGGACACAGACACTCCCCATGTCTCATAGGATAACATGGGGAGTGTCTGTACATGCTGAAACTTGCGGATTTATCTGGAAAATCCAGAAAAATGTGGATTTTCCGTAGATAAATCCGCAGGTTTTTCTCCCGTGGGCACATAGCCTTAAAACAAATAAAACAATACCCATATTTGGTATAGCCACATTCAGAATGTATCAAAATCTGAAAAATTAATCCGACTGGTACACGGCATGGCGAGAAAAAAATTCCAAACACTACAATTACATTTTTTGTTCAACACAACATTTCTTTAAAATGCAATAACAGGTGATCAAAACATTGCACCTATGCAAAAATGGTATAATTAAAAACATCAGCTCATGATGCAAAAAATAAGCCATGACTGAGCCCCAGATCCCGAAAACCGAGAATGCAAAGGGTCTCAGAAAATATCGACAAAAGTATTATTGTTCTTTTTGGACAAATTTTGTATTTGTTTTCACCACTTAGATAAAAGTAAAAGTATATATGTTTGGTATCTACCAACTCATTCTGACCTGGGGAATCATACTGACATGTCAGTTTTAACATATAGTAAATGTGGTAAATAAAAAAAAAAAAAACATTTTCACTTTTTTCACTATTTCTCCACAGTTGGATTTTTTCCCGTTTTCCAGTACACTATATAGTAAATATAATGGTTTCATTCAAAAGTACAACTCGTAACACAAAAAATAAGTAATTATATGGCACCATTAACAGAAAAGTAAAAAAGTTATGGCTCTTGGAAGAAGTGGAGAAAAAAACGAAACTGAAAAACGGAATATGGCCCGGGGTGAAGGGGTTAAAAAACTGGTGACAGATTTCCTTTAAAAGAAGTGATATAAGATGGAACATGTGCACAGTGATCTTTTTATGAAGCAATTTTGTGGTGTTTTTCAGGTGGATGCTGGACGGACCTTGTCTCAAAATTATGTCATATGCACAAATCTTTAGATATTTACCGTAGTAGTTCTGTTCTCAGGTCTCTGTCACCTCGGTCAGTCCTGGACAGCCACTATTAATGATCAGTTGGTGATGAATTGCAGCCTTCAGACTGCTGTGTTCTCCCTATTATGTATGAGGTGATACTGCATTCAGATATGCCAAAGAAATAACACTCACTAACATACATTATCTTAAAAGGGTTCTCAGGGAATGTGATAAAAATTGACTTTTTTGTCACATATTTCAAACTGCAAACCATCCTAGTTACATGAGGTGATGGGGTGCACACTGAAGACGCACAGCCCAACAAGTGTCTCAACTGCCAAAGGAGCATTATTGTGAACAGGAGCAGGGCTGTGACATGAGAAAAATAAATCTCTCTGCTGACTGAGAATAACTGATCTTTTTTCTTCTGCTTCATTCTCCATCGTGCTTATTTGTATATCTATTCTGTTCAGTCAGCCTGACAGTGTTACAGCAGGGGACAGAGATTGTCTGAGCAGAAGGACTGAGGGTGGAGACAAAAACCCTCTTAGTGACGTAAGTTTGATCACTATGCTGCTCCTCTGACAGTTTTCACATTTCTCTAGCGGTGTTTAAAGTTCGCCACCTGGCCTGATATGTAATAAGGATGGGATGTAATTTGGGCCAATTTTATCACATTCTCAGATAACCCCTTTAAGATAGTGGACAATAGTGTACCGTCACACTAAACGATGTACCAGCGATTCCGACCATGATGCGACCTGGTCAAGATCGCTGGTACATCGCTACAGAGTTGCTAGTGAGCTGTCAAACAGTCAGATCTTCCCAACGATGCAGCAATGATATGGCAGTCGCTGGGACCCTGTCACATAGCACGATTCAAATCTTGATTAGTAACATACATGCGTGCATCTACATTGCCTTTTCCGCGCCCCCTCTGCTCAGATTGGTGGTCATACCTGCGTTGTGACTGGGCGGCCTTGCCTTTAGAGAAGGCAACATAATAGCGCCTCCATCCTTCTCCATCCTTGTCCATCCTACAGTCCCGATGCAGAATGGACTGTATTACGATCTGCTACTACACGCGGTCCGGGACAAGTGAATTCAGCCCTCTGAAATGTACTGCGATCTACAAGCCAGAACAGAGGATGGAA
Source organism: Anomaloglossus baeobatrachus (assembly GCF_048569485.1). Taxonomy (NCBI): domain Eukaryota; kingdom Metazoa; phylum Chordata; class Amphibia; order Anura; family Aromobatidae; genus Anomaloglossus; species Anomaloglossus baeobatrachus. Next base: position 393,171,966 of record NC_134355.1, read on the forward strand.
GCAGCCAATCCAAACGCAGTAGTGATCACCAATCGGAACAGAGAGGGCGCGGAAAACAACGAAGATGTACGCCTACGTGAGTCGCGAACGAGGTCGTTGGGTAAGGTGTCAAACACACCGACGCGTGCTGCCCTGCGGGAGCCTGATGACCAAAAAATGATCCAGAACAGTGTGTAACAATCAGCGATTTCACAGCAGGGGCCAGGTCGCTGCTTAGTGTCACACACAGCGAGATCGCTAATGAGGTCACTGGTACGTCACAAAACCTGTCACTCAGCAGTGATCTCGCTATGTGAGAAGTACCCCTTAGAATGCTGTATCACCCTATAGATAATAAGGAGAACCAAGTAGCCTGAAAGCGATTATCAGTCATCACCTGATCATTAAAAGTGGTTGTCCAGGATGGACCAATATGACAGAGACTGGAGAACAGAAATACTAAATATAAACCACTCTACTAAATCAGGCAACAACACACAAAATAATAAAATATATGGATTAAAGGAAGAATGAAATTACAAAGCTTCTCATGTTTCATGTTTTATCATGTTAAACATGGATGGCACACGGATGTCATCCATGCTGCCGGTGAAACACGGGCATTTCTCCAGGTGGATCACACAGATACATGAGTGGTTCACATGGACACTTGGTTCATGTGAAAACACAGAAGTTTGAAGATCCCCATAGATTTTAATGAGGGTCCGTGTGAACATGTCTTCAGTACATGTGAAATCGTATGCCACATGTACTGGAAATACAGGTGTGTGAAGGGGGCCTGATATAGGGGCAGAGGGTCTGATTCTAGTGATCTATCACTTACAGGATTGCTTGGTGTAGTTCTGATTCCTAATTTCTCTGTTCTAAATGTAGCAGTGGTCAGAAAGCTGAGCTGTATGAAACCCCACTCACACCCCTGACTCTCAGCTTCCTCTATACACCGTGAATAATCATAAAGCTGTTACTCAGTGGCGTGGCAGAGTTATGCAGATTAGCTGGACTGGTCTGCATGTAAAATCTAATCAGGCAGTGATAATCTCTTGCTGATAAAACACTGATTTTATTGAAACTATGGCACAAACCATAAAAAGTGACACATTGTTGTAGTCAGGGTCTGTTGCCCTATGTTATGCTACTCTCAGAATAAATATCAAAAGCCTGCTGACATATTCCCTTTTTTCAAAGTATAAAATGTAATATGTGGCAAATAGTCTTATGCCTGCTTTACACGAGACGACCAATTGTGCGATTTCATGATCGATCGTACCCACCCCCGTCGTTTGTGCGTCACGGGCAAATCGCTGCCCGTGTCGCACAAAGTCGTGAAACCCCCGTCACACATACTTATCTGCTGAGTGACCTCGCTGTGGGAGGCGAACATCCTCTTCCTAAAGGGGGAGGGACGTTCGGCGTCAAAGCGAATGAAACAATTTTTTTAAAACTGAGCGACGAGTATACGACTCACGATTTGTGAGTGATTCTGCGTCACTCAGAGGTGTCACACGAGACGACGTCGTGAACGATGCCGGATGTGCGTCACAAAAACCGTGACCCCAACGATGCATCGCACGATAGCTAGTCTCGTGTAAAGCCCGCATTATACCTGGAGCCTCTACCCCTCTCCATTCTTACTATTATTAATACATCAATAAAAGCTTTGTTTAAAAGGAATATGTCACAAGGTGTTTGCCACCTAATCTGAAAGCAGCATAGGAGTAGGTATGTGCAAATGATGTAATTTTGAAGCATGGTCCATTCGGCATCCACCTGAAAAACAACCACAAAATTTCTTCATAAAATGAACACTGTGCACTTGTTCCATCTTATATTACTTCTTTTAAAGGGAATCTGTCACCAGGTGTTTGCCACCTAATCTGAGAACAGCATAATGTAGGGGTAGAGATTTTGATTCCAGCGATATTTCACTGACTTGGCGGATTAGTATAATTTTGATAAAATAACTTTTTAATCAACAGTAGATTATCATTAGAGGACTACTTGGTGTGCTGCCAGGTAGTCCAGCATATTCATGAGCTCTGTATAACTGCTAGATCTGCAGCAGAGGAAACAGTGATTTTGTCAAAATGACAGCAAACAGCTTAGTAAGTGACACATTGCTGGAATCAGGGTCTCTGTCTCTACATTATGCTGCTCTCAGATGGGGGAGCAAAAACCCTTTAAGAGGAACCTATAAACAGATTCAAGCTGTTTAAAGGGAACTTGTCACCTGATTCATGATGCCCAAACAGTGACCGTCATGAATCCAGAGCTTTGCTGCATAACTGGAAGGTATATATGTCTCTAAAACGCTATAGCATTTCAGAAAAAAATGGATTTTGTAGATGTGGATGTAGTGAGAGACCTGTCAATCACCCGCAGCAGTGCTGGAAAGAAGGAAGTCTTGTCTCTGGCTATGATTTCCAGACGGATTTTCTACCTATAATTTCTATGAAATACTTTTCTGAAAAGCGTTTTAGGCTAAATTCACACTTCGTTGTTTTGCATCAGTCACAATCCGTAGCCTTGAGGAATTACGGTATCCTGCAAAATATTTTGCAGGAATCCTGTTTTTCCCCATAGGCTTCTATTAGTGATGGATTGTGACTGATGATGCTGTGTTGCATCCGCTCCGTCGCGGTCAGTCGTTTTTTAACTGACTGCCGGGCGGGAGCAACGCAGCATGTAATGTTTTTTGAGCAGCGCGATCCGTAGGATTTCGCTGCGCATGCGCTCTCTGGCTCCCCGCCCCCGTAACCAGGATAAACATCGGGTAACCAAGCAATGCGCTTTGGTTAGTTACCCGATATTTACAGGTGTTACGGGTGCAGGGAGCCTGCACTAAGCTGGTATCCAAGATAAATATCAGGTAACCAAGCAAAAAGTGCTTTGCTTTTACCCGATATTTACCCTGGATACAGTGTGCAAAGAGGCTGACACTTCACCACTCGGTTCCGCCCCCTCCCGCACTCCGCATGTGTTCACACACACACAAACTCACACACACACTCACACTCACACACACACACACACACACTCACTCACTTGTCCCCAGCCCTGCAGTCCCCGCGGCACTGACGTCCTCAGCTCCACGGCTCTGCTCGGCTCCGCCCCCTCCCGCACTCCGCATGTACACACGCATGTAGACACACACACACACACACACACACACACACATACACACATACACACACACTCACCTGTCCCCAGCCATGCAGACCGCGGCACTGACGTCCTCAGCTCCGCCCCCTGAACTCCGCCCCCCAAACTCCGCCCCCGAATTCCGCCCCCCGTACACAACGTAGTCCGACAAAGAAATTCTTTTCTTTGTCACCGTTGTCATCCGTTGTACAACGCATCAGTCACATGCGTCAAGCAACGCATGTGACTGATGCAAAACAACGGAAGTGTGAACTTAGCCTTAGACAAAACTTAAGGAATTGCAGCTAGACTCTGACGCAGAAGCAAGGACATATCATTGGTGCAACCTGTGCGGTCGCACAGGGGCCCGAGGGGGAAGGGGGCCAATTTCTACCAGAAAAGCAGGTGGAATTGTGCATTATGATGAGATCTTGGACTCCAAAGGGCCCATATATTGTTCTTGCACAGGGGCCCTCTTCAGGCTGTGTTATGGGCATATCTTCCTGCTATTTCTCAGCAGAGCAAACTACAGTTTGAGAAATCTATTCATTTTCTGATTTATATCTCCTCTTCTGATACAAGTAGACATTGCCGTGGTTCTACACAACCTGATTATCATATAACATAGTACCTGTGTCTTATCGTTTTAGTGCTTTTGCCAGTTTTCTTCTGAGTGTCTCGGTGCACTCCCTGGATGCTGCCACAGAAGCGCTTTTTGGATGATTTACAGTCTTGTTCAGTCTTCTTTTGTTGGCCTTAATACTTGCTTCCACGTCCATGGAGATAATCTGAGGCTCCATATTATCTTCTTTGCTTCCTTTTTACACTGTCTCTAGGAGACTCCATGTGCTCATTTAGATTATTTGTATAGAGACCAGAAGGCACCTTTAATTGCTCTCACTATATGAAACATCACTCCACAGGATCAGTAACAAAGCCGATCTTTTGGCAAGGATGATACATCACTGTTTGATATCAAAGTGAACTTCCTTCAGCACAAATCTAACACCATTCCTGACTTTATGATCTCTGTCAGTGAAGCAGAGGTAACGGCAGTGGGCTCTAGTAGTACTTTGAAACCATACTATATATATGGATTAGTCCTGACTCTTTTTTTCCCTTTTCTGCTTTCGCTTCATCTGCCATACTGTGCCCAGAAGTGTTACGTCTTCTCCTACTGACATTTCTTGCATAGCTAATCCCTTCACTAAAATCCTCAAACATGCTACATTTACCCCAGCCTTCTCTGCCTGGATTCATATTACTCTTCATTATTTCTACAGTACTAAAGTTCAGATCAAAAATTCACCAACTATTTTATCTTAATGCCTGATGTATGATATCCTGCATTACACTATCTTCTGCATCCCTGACAACATTATACATATTTAAAGCTCAGGGAGCCCTATAAACTCCATGGACCCAACCAAAACACCAATGTAGTCCAGAAACAATCCTACACATTGTCTTACGCAAACATGTAACAGATAACCCACTAAACAAAGCATGACAATGACAACATATCACCATAAAACATTATAGGTTTCATTAGTAAACATATAGAATATATATTATATATATTATAGTATATATACATATACTAGCTGTAGTACCCGGGCGTTGCCCAGGATAGTAACTGTCTCTCTTTCTCTCTCCCAGTCTCTGTCTGTGTGTCGCTGTCTGTCTGTCTGTCTGTGTCTTTCTTTGTCTGTCTGTGTCTATGTCTCTGTCTGTCTGTTTCTATCTCTCTGTCTGTATTTTTATCAGTCTATCTGTTTCCAGCTCTGTGTCTGTCTGTGTCTCTCTATCTCTGTGTCTGTCTCTATGTGTGTCTGTCTGTCTTTTTCTTTCCCCGTCTGTCTCTTTCCCCATCTGTCTTTGTCTGTCTCTTTCCAGGTCTGTCTCTTTGCCTGTCTGTCTCTTTGCCCATCTGTCTCTTTGCCTGTCTGTCTCTTTGCCCGTCTGTCTCTTTCCAGGGTTGTCTCTTTGCCCATCTGTCTCTTTCCAGGGCTGTCTCTTTGCCTGTCTGTCTCTTTGCCTGTCTGTCTCTTTGCCCGTCTGTCTCTTTCCAGGGTTGTCTCTTTGCCCAGCTGTCTCTTTCCAGGGTTGTCTCTTTGCCCGGCTATCTCTTTGCCCGTCTGTCTCTTTGCCCGTCTGTCTCTTTGCCCATCTGTCTCTTTCCAGGGTTGTCTCTTTGCCCGTCTGTCTCTTTCCAGGGTTGTTTCTTTGCCCATCTGTCTTTTTCCAGGGCTGTCTCTTTGCCCGTCTATCTCTTTGCCCATCTGTCTCTTTGCCCGGTTGTCTCTTTGCCTGGCTGTCTCTTTCCAGGGCTGTCTCTTTCCAGGGCTGTTTCTTTGCCCATCTATCTCTTTGCCCGTCTATCTCTTTGCCCATCTATCTCTTTGCCTGTCTCTTTGCCCATCTGTCTCTTTCCAAGGCTGTCTCTTTCCAGGGCTGTCTCTTTCCAGGGCTGTCTCTCTCCAGGTCTGTCTCTTTACACATCTGTCTCTTTGCCCATCTATCTCTTTGCCTGTCTCTTTGCCCATCTGTCTCTTTCCAAGGCTGTCTCTTTCCAGGGCTGTCTCTTTCCAGGGCTGTCTCTCTCCAGGTCTGTCTCTTTACACATCTGTCTCTTTGGCCATCTATCTCTTTGGCCGTCTGTCTCTTTGCCCATCTGTCTCTTTGCCCGTCTGTCTCTGTCTGTCTCTTTTCACGTCTGTCTCTGTCTGTGTCTCTGTCTGTCTCTCTCTGTCTCTCTCTATCCGTCTCACCACCGACATGGAGGCAGGATGGAGGCAGGATTTTGGTGAATAACTGTAAAGCGCAGGGTTAAATTTTCCTGTCAAAACATAGTCTATGACGTTCCCTGGGTCACATAGGATGTCGGGGCAAAATTTCGTGATTGTAAATGCGACGGTGCGGATTCCTTTAGCGGACACACACACACACACACACACACACATACATACACTGAGCTTTATATATTTTATATATATATATATATATATATATATAATATATATATATATATCATGATGCAGTGGGGGGAATCACATGTGTGGGATGGTATGATGTATCCCCCAAAATGCGAACGGAAACCTATTAATCTCTTTAGAGTGCAGGACAGTGGTCACTCCGCTCCCTCCGGGCCAGGTTTTGCATGTGGCTCATGGTCACGGATTCCATTTAAAAAGTCTCTGCAGAGCAGGGAGCTCTGGATGTGTTTGGCCTGCAAGCTGCAGAGCTGTCGTTTGTCTCATGATCTCCATGTGGTGGTGTGAGCCATCTTTGTTGGAGCACATGTGCAGGAGAGTATTTTGGGTTGCAGAGCCAGCAAGGGCTCTGAGAAATCCAGGGAACTGCAGAGTCTCCTGAGGCTCTGGACTGTCAGCAGGTGCCACTGAACGGAGCAGTTCCTAGGACCTGGCTGGTGAGCCCAGTGAATCTCCCTGGACATCTGGACTCGAGGGAGCCAGACTTACAGCCTGCAGAGCATCCAGCAGGTAAACCTCAAGAAAGGGGTTTATGTGATTAACAGAAGTTAATGTGTAAAGGTCGTGTGGAAACCTTCAGTGACATACTTTGCAGAGTCCGCAGTGTGTGTGGACGGATCTGCGGTAGAAACAGACTGTGGGGTCATAAATGTTTCTTTGAACTGGGTGGACATATCCACCCACTTATCTGTTCTCAGTAAAAAGCCAAGGAAAGGCTATTTTGTGTTATGTGATCTGGTGCGGCTCATGAGAATGTGAATAATTCACCTGGATTGTTTAAGTGACAAAGTGCTTATTTTTTTTTTACATACGAGTGACATCATAGACAAAAAATAAATATGTAAGTACAGAAAGTATAGCGTAAATAGTAGGAATAGATCTAATAGTCCATGATGGCAGCCATTCTAATGGAACCACATATATAGTGAAACCGTAAATTTATATAATACAAAGTCAAATATAATAATACCAAAAAAGGAGAGGAGGATCAGCACTTCTGTGCCGCCCCCAAGTCAGCAGACGGGCTGCTCGGATCCGGATTTGCAGTGGCTCGAGGGGTTTCCGGACCCGGGGGTCGCGCGAACACTCAAATTAAAGGGGCGTATATGTACGGGGATTGCTGTGGATACTTCGTGATGCCACCCACGGTGTGTGGTAATATGGAGTATCACCGCTGCTGTTAGAAAGCACCCGGGGCGATGGAGTGGCAGCTGGTTGTTTATCCCCTCCGTGGGTAGGGGTGGATGCTCCGGGGCTCAGTGTCCAGGATATGGGAGTGATGTAGGCCAGAGGTGGTGCGCCGGGCTGGACCGGGGAATGTTGGTGTACTCACTGTTGAATAATTGCACACAAGTCTGTTGGTAAACAAAGGTTTCAGTGGCCGGCTGCCGCGTTCGGGTGTACTCAGGTCCCACACCCTGCTGGTGTACCAATGTCCCTTCCTCCGGCACTCTGTAACTTTCTCAATTCTGGACAATCCCATATGGAATGGGGAAGTCCGCTCCCGAAGCTGTTGTGGTTGGGAGTCGTGCCCGTGAAAACTGACCCTTGGGATCTCAGTGGGTGTTTGCGGATACCCTATACCCCGCGGTGGGCTGCTGTTTCGCTCTATCTGGGCTAACACTTTGGAACAACGTCTGGAACCTTACTCCCGGCCTGGTTAATTAGAGAAGTGACTTGCAACCGTCTTCTAACTAGGGTCCAGGTACCTCGCCTGTGCACTGTTTCCGGACCGGATCTCCGCTGTCGGTACTGGCGGGCTCCAACCCTGTCCCGGTCCACTTGGACTTTCCGCGACCGGACTCTCATCGCCTTTGGACATGGTCCACTGCTTGCCACCTAGCCAGTAGATCAGGGCCACTACCCAGGCTACCTGCACTAGGCACAGACTCAAACTCGCCGCCACAGTCTGTCACTGTCACTGACTACTCTCTCTGGTTTCCTCCCCCGGTTCCTCAAGACTCCTAGGTGGGCATTCCCAATCCACCTGGTCCTGCCCACTGGTGTGTCCTTCCTACCCTGAGGGGGTGGCTAGGATTTTGTGGCAGATGATACTAGATGTGGGATAGTGTTATGTCGGGTGAATTGTTCCTCTGTGACCACCTGGCGGCGCCAGGGCGTCCCACTTCCAATTATGTGTTCAATCTTTATTGGTTAAACTAGAGGAAAGTGGTAAGTCACAATGTACTGTAAGCCCAACACATGTTTTGCATAATGTGCTTCATCAGGGACTATACTTAATATTTACTGTATACTTTCTGCACTTCCGTATATGTGTTTGCCCTTGATGTCATTCATATGTAAATGTATATGACATGAAAGTCTATTATGTTTTCTGCTATGAGATAAACCAGGTCAATCAATGTGCAGAGTATTTATAAAGGATGGTGTCTTAAGGAGTATGGTGGAATAGTTCACATATAAAGAGTCTTCCTAGTTCAATACATTGCTTTTAACAAGTTAGTGTTCTTGGACAGAACCTACTTTCTACTCTGTCTGCACCAAAGAGATAAAATAAAACCTCTTCATATTTTACCCCATAACTAGAATATCAGTAATGAGAAGATTCCAGGCTATTTTTCATTATTCCAAACATATAATACTTATTATTTTCGGGTCTGTATCCTGATAACTTTTCTTGCTACTTCATTCAAGCATGTTATATCATGTTCCTTACATCCAAATAATTCTTAATTAACTTGTCATTTTTCCTGTAAAATAAGCAGAAACCTGACCAAGATGTAATGAAGGCAAAATAGTCAATATTAGAAGTCAATGGAATCTGCATTGATTTGTTATGATCTGTTACTCACAGGATGTATCCTAACGTTTGCTGCTCTATTGAGAAGGCAAGCCAAGACAATATCTTAGAGTAAGGCAGTTAAATATTAGTATGATCTGGAAAACTAATGAACTTATTCAGCAGTGTATGATGTCAAACGTCACCTGGTATCTCAGAACTATGCACTCAGATGGACAGGCTGAAGAAGGCCTTTTACTGAAGAATAGCACTCTCCCTCCTACATGTCAGGTATATGACTGTGAACCAACTGGGCACCGACAGCCTTGATAGACATTTCATATAAACCACAGAAATTTGATAAAATCACAGTTTTATCTGTGGCACATCCACTGTTTCTATAAATGCTGAGCTCTGTATGACTCCTCCTACTCCACAGATTGGCAACTTTATGTGTATACTGTGCATATGCAGAAAGCTGCCAATCAGTGGTGGAGGTGGAATTATACAGAGATGATGAATATGCAGGACTCCATGGCAATAGGTATACTAGTCTTACTAGTGATAATCTCCTGCAGATAAGACTATGATTTGATCAAAACTACAGCAAGCAGCCAAGAAATTGACATAGCTGCAATCAGTGTCTCTGTCTCTACATTCTGTCATTCTGAGACTGAGTGGCAAAAACCTGGTGACAGATTCCTTTTAAGTCCAGTATTGCATCTCTGCTCTATTAAAGTGAATGGAGCTGTGCTGCAGTGCTAAACACAATCTGGGAACAGATGCGGCAATGCTTTTGGAAGAAATCAGTCATGTTTTGTTTTTTTTATTCTGTGGAAATCTTTTCAGCGTAGCATTCCTTTTTCAGTTACTCATTTTGTAACATGGTAGGTAAAGTGGCTACAGTCTATATATCTTATCGGACCATAGCAATTTCATCTATAGGAGCATATTGGTATCAGCATTAATACTTTCCCCCGTTGGAAAGACACCATCCAGCTGCCCCCGCCTCCTGTGGTATGACTGGCTCTGGCCCCGCCTTCCGGATATATGTCACCGCGCTGCCCAGCTTCCGGTCTCTCTGTTCCAGGACCCGGACCTGTTTCCCGCCCTCCCCTGGTGTTTACGAGTTTTCTTGTGTTTCTCTGGTTTAAGTCGCAGCAGCGGAAGGGGTAGGAAAAGTGGTGGTGAAATACCCGCGCCGGACGGCCGGTGGCGGAAAATTTCCCTAAACCCCGTGGTGTTGGCTGGTAATGCCTAATTTAAAAGCTGCGACCAAATATTTATGCCAAAGGAAAAGATGAGAGTGTTTTTTCCCTATGCCTCTCCAAAAATTGAATAAGTGAAATAAAGCAATTTAACTTATAAAGAACGGTTTGGTGTCTTTCTAGGGGGGGGGGGGGAGCGGTGTTTGGGTCCAGGCAGTCTGTCCTTACTGTCAAAGTGTCATAGGCATATCATATGCATGATGTAATAGATATACTACTATAGGAGCTTATTATTGTTGCCACTAAATAATATATTGCTATTACTGGCATGGCATTATACTGTTTTCCTACCGTAGGCATGTTAGTGGAGCCATACTACCATGATATGTTGAGTTAGTGAGTACGCCGATATGTTGAAATATTGGCATAATCTTACACTCCTTAATATAAATCAATATTATCTACCAATGATATAGCAGATACACTGCCATCTTTTGGTCATTGTAAATCGTTTAGATTATTGTAATACCCCTATGTATTGGCCCCTTGATATTCTATAATGCTAATCTACATGTCATACATACATTGGATGGTTTCTGGCAATGTATCTGACATGTTGTTTTGCGTTATTAAGATAATTTGTTATGTATTTGTTTTATCCATCCATCCAACCATCCATCTATCAATCCATCCAAATACAAAATAATAAATGGAGGAAGCACATAAAGCAATATTGCAAAAAACCCCACAGTGGTTTGTTTGCCCATGGAAGCAGTGGCAACGTTTTGGTTCTGAGGTGTGAAGCTTTCTCAAGCTTTATTTTTATTCGAAAGGTTTGGTTTTTGCAAGGGAGGCTTGGCATACGTTTTCCCTTAGTGCTGCTCCTGCTTTTTATCTGTCTATCCATCCATCTATCTATCTGTCTATAAAATAATCACATTATATATATATATATATATATATATATATATATATATATATATATATATATATAATTTTTTTTTTTTCAATGTGAAGTATTGGCACCCCTGCAATTTCTTCTTGAAAATGATTGCAATCACAAATTCTTTGGTATTATTCTCTTCATTTATTTTGCTTGCAATGAAAAAACACAAAAGAGAATGAAAATAAAATCATTGATCATTTCACACAAAACTCCAAAACTGGGCCAGACAAAAGTATTGGCACCCTGAGCCTAATACTTGGTTGCACAACCTTTAGCCAAAATAACTGCGAACAACCGCTTCCGGTAACCATCAATGAGTTTCTTACAATGGTCTGCTGGAATTTCAGACCATTCTTCTTTGGCAAACTGCTCCAGGTCCCTGAGATTTGAAGGGTGCCTTCTCCAAACTGCCATTTTGAGATCTCTCCACAGGTGTTCTATGGGATTCAGGTCTGGACTCATTGCTGGCCACTTTAGTAGTCTCCAGTGATTTCTCTCAAACCATTTTCTAGTGCTTTTTGAAGTGTGTTTTGGGTCATTGTCCTGCTGGAAGACCCATGACCTCTGAGGGAGACCCAGCTTTCTCACACTGGGCCCTACATCATGCTGCAAAATTTGTTGGTAGTCTTCAGACTTCATAATTCCATGCACACGGTCAAGCAGTCCAGTGCCAGAGGCAGCAAAGCAACCCCAAAACATCAGGGAACCTCTGCCATGTTTGACTGTAGGGACCATGTTCTTTTCTTTGAATGCCTCTTTTTTTCCCTGTAAACTCTATGTTGATGGCTTTTCCCAAAAAGCTCTACTTTTGTCTCATCTGACCAGAGAACATTGTTCCAAAACGTTTTAGGCTTTCTCAGGTAAGTTTTGGCAAACTCCAGCCTGGCTTTTTTATATCTCGGGGTAAGAAGTGGGGTCTTCTTGGGTATCCTACCATATAGTCCCTTTTCATTCAGACGCCGATGGATAGTACGGGTTGACACTCTTGTATCCTCGGACTGCAGGGCAGCTTGAACTTGTTTAGATTTTAGTCAAGGTTCTTTATCCTCCGCACAATCTTGCGTTGAAATCTCTCGTCAATTTTTCTTTTCCTTCCACATCTAGGAAGGTTAGCCACAGTGCCATGGGCTTTAAACTTCTTGATGACACTGCGCACCGTAGACACAGGAACTTTCAGGTCTTTTGAGATGGACTTGTAGCCCTGAGATTGCTCATGCTTCCTCACAATTTGGATTCTCAAGTCCTCAGACAGTTCTTTGGTCTTCTTTCTTTTCTCCATGCTCAATGTGGTACACACAAGGACACAGGACAGAGGTTGAGTCAACTTTAATCCATGTCAACTGACTGCAAGTGGGATTTAGTTATTGCCAATAACTGTTAGGTGCTACAGGTAAGTTACAGGTGCTGTTAATTACACAAATTAGAGAAGCATCACATGATTTTTCAAACAGTGCCAATACTTTTGTCCACCCCCTTTTTTATGTTTGGTGTGGAATTATATCCAATTTGGCTTTATGACAATTTTTTTTTGTTTTTCATTGAAGACAAATTAAATAAAGATAATAATACCAAAGAATTTGTGATTGTAATCATTTTCAAGAAGAAACTGAGTATTATCTGACAGAACTGCAGGGGTGCCAATACTTTTGGCCAGCACTGTATATATGAAAACCGATGTGATTACTCGTGCCTCCCCTCCATCTGACATCATCACAGCCGAGCCGTCCCACACATAAACTTTACCTCATCCAGCACCATCACAACGACCACAGCAGAATCCTGCATACACTGAAGAGTGACTCCTTACCTCCATGTGACATCATCACAGGTCCTGTAAGCACAGTCACAACCAGCACAGCAGAATCCTGTATACACTGAGGAGTGACTCCTCCCCTCCATGTGACATCATCACAGGTCCTGTAAGCACACTCACAACCAGCACAGCAGAATCCTGCATACACTGAGGAGCAACCCCTTCCCTCCATGTGACATCATCACAGGTCCTGTAAGCACAGAGACAAATCCTGTAACCAGCACAGCAGAGTCCTGCATACACTCAGGAGCTGATGATGTGACCCATGACTCCTCCCCTCCATGTGACATCATCACAGGTCCTGTAAGCACAGACACAAATCCTGTTGTGTACATTGCACATTCACACATCACAAGCTTAGCTGATTTAGTCAATGACAGACAAAGGTTGCGTAATGCTAAATTGTAACTCCCAGCATTTTTCACGTCACGTTTTCATTGCCAATTGTGTGTGTAAATATTGGGATATATATATATATATATATATATATATATATATATATACGTACATATATACAGTACATGGGGCATATTGGTCTCTTTTTCAATGGTGTTGATTATATGAGATCTGCCCCTAATGATTAAAGAGGTGTTTTATAGGTTTTAGGTAATTCAACCACTTCAATGCTACTGAATGTTGTCATTATTAACTTTAGTTTAATTAATCACCAGTACAGTTAATTACATAGTAATGGGCGTGCCGAGCATTATATATATATATATATATATATATATATATATATATATATGTACATATATACAGTACATGGGGCATATTGGTCTCTTTTTCAAAGGTGGTGATTATATGAGATCTGCCCCTAATGATTAAAGAGGTGTTTTATAGGTTATATGTATCTTGTAAATTAGTATATAAAGTGGTCTGCCAATGCTAGTACAGAGACCTTGTCAGGTAAAGAAAATCCAATTTCAATACACTGAGCAATCGGAGAAAACAATGGAGAATCTTTAGTGAAGAGAACTGCTTGGTGAATCCTTTCTTTTGCATTTCAAGTCAGAATGAAGAATGTAAGACGCTTGTATGAAAATCTACAATCTAGCGCATTATATAATATATTTCTCATATTCACAGGTAAAGCCACTAGATGGTAGTGTTGGATATATGAATACAATTATTCTCAGCTTTCACAGCAATGATTGCCTGCAAAGGCTGGAATACCGTGGAATCAAAGTTCATTGCAACTTTCTCCTATTAAATCATCAATTGATACGCTTGTGGGCTAAATAAGAAGTATAAGGTCCCAGAATTTTCTAGCTTTCAATAGTTAAGTGCCAGAGCCTATTGCACTGGTGTTATGCTGTCTGTAGTTTTGCAGCTGCAGAATCCAGTGTCGATAAACCAGCCCTGTAGACGCTGCTCATCCGTTCATATGGAAAGAACAACATTGTACGCCGCAAGTTGTGTTCTTCAAGTCTTCAGCCTTTTATGAAAACCATGGATGACAAGAAAATAATAGCATTTACCGTGGACTAAACTGTATTGCTAATGTTTATATCCCAGTCACACAAGTAAATGCTAAATAAAACTATAATGTAGGAAGCTTAATACAATAAAAAAAGATAATTGCTCTTAAAAGCTGGACAGTTCTTGACAACGGTACATTATACAATGGCGCCTGCATGTGTGTCTTCCCCACCATTCATAGCTCAGATGACATATACACCACAGCAGGGGCAAGTTTGCAATTTAACTCTTTACAGAGATTTTTCCATATAGCCGATGTACCACTGTCCAGAAAATAAACCATGAAGAGGAAACACTGATGCTGCTTCACGTTCAAGATCTGTAGGGATCACAGAGGTCGGATTGCCACCAATCAGAAAGTGATGGCGCATTCTAGCACTAGCTCTTTAGCTCTGTGCTGAGACAGTAAAACAATGTTATTCAATTGAGCTTGTGAAATAAACTGCAGCACGCACTAGTCTCTTCCATATAGCCGGGGTACCACTGTCCAGAAAATAAACCATAAAGAGGAAACACTGAAGCCGCTTCACGTTCAAGATCTGTAGGGATCACAGAGGTCAGATTGCCACCAATCAGAAAGTGATGGCGCATTCTAGCACTAGCTCTTTAGCTCTGTGCTGAGACAGTAAAACAATGTTATTCAATTGAGCTTGTGAAATAAACTGCAGCACGCACTAGTCTCTTCCATATAGCCGGGGTACCACTGTCCAGAAAATAAACCATAAAGAGGAAACACTGAAGCCGCTTCACGTTCAAGATCTGTAGGGATCACAGAGGTCAGATTGCCACCAATCAGAAAGTGATGGCGCATTCTAGCACTAGCTCTTTAGCTCTGTGCTGAGACAGTAAAACAATGTTATTCAATTGAGCTTGTGAAATAAACTGCAGCACGCACTAGTCTCTTCCATATAGCCGGGGTACCACTGTCCAGAAAATAAACCATAAAGAGGAAACACTGAAGCCGCTTCACGTTCAAGATCTGTAGGGATCACAGAGGTCAGATTGCCACCAATCAGAAAGTGATAGCGCATTCTAGCACTAGCTCTTTAGCTCTGTGCTGAGACAGTAAAACAATGTTATTCAGTTGAGCTTGTGAAATAAACTGCAAACACTAACCTCTGATTGTCACACCCGGTCAGCGTAGGGGTAATGATACAAACACTATTTGCCCAAAGGGCAACAAGAGGTACCCTAACTAAAGACCTAATCAAATAAACTTTATTAAATTATATAATTTGACAAAGATTAAAATTGGCAGGTGGGAAGCCAATTCCGTATTAGATGAGTGCGGCCGCGGACCGACACTACTCTGGATAAATTCCTAACGTAATATGGCTAGCTATCACCTACACTGCCTGTTAAAAACTACCTAACAGCTAATAGCCTCTCCGACATGTTTCGCCATGACTGGCTTCATCAGGGGGCTGAGGCTATAGAACCTTTGTGAAATAAACTGCAGCACGTACTAGTCTCTTCCATATTTCAGATGAGACTTTTCAATTACAGTTTATGGGTGTGCAAAACAAATCTCTGCTCCTATACAGATCAACTGTGCAGCATCCAATTTTTATAGATATATTGCAATTATTAACAGAAAAAAGTGTTTTTTTGTCTTGTAAATTTTATTCCTTGCTGATCTATAATAATGAATGTCATATGGATTACAAAAAGGGAGATAAATCGTCCATTTTTTTCTGGATGAAAATCGGACAATTTTTCATGCACCTGTGTAGACTTTGCGGAAGATAGATATCACAGGACGGTAATCAATAATTGTTTTTTTTTACATCTACTATAAGTTAAGTAGATTTTACTGGAATTCCCAAATTTGCACAAAAGTAAAGATCACGTATACAACCTGGATTTGCAAATGTCACAGCCTCACCTAAAATACGCGTGGCTGACGTTATCACGCTAAAAAAGGCTTCATTGAAATCTTCTGAGTATATGCACAGAACAACACGTCCTGATCGAGACCAAACAGGAAATAAGGTGATGTAACAATGTTCCCAACTGACAGAATGTCAGATGAGATCAAACAGGAGATTAGAGGGAAACAAACTGGGATTGCAGCCAAATGTGTGCTGACGGAGCAGAGAGGGTTCACCTGTCTTTTGATTGGAAGCTGTACGTCTGGAGGAGGCCTGTGTAAATGAATGTCATTTCAGGAGACTAACTGTAGACATCATTTCAAAAAACAATAAGAAGACAATTTATCATAGTGTTGCGGCTGCATAGCTGGTAACACTGATAAAAAAAAGAACATCGCTCTGCTGGCTGTACTGTTTTCGTGCAATTTGTGCACCTGCTTCCCAGCTGGGAGAGCATGTTGCTTTGTGCTGCCTAATTGAAATGTGATATTGATCTGTGCTCCGCGTAATAATGTTTTTCATACTATATCTATACATGGAGCATACAATCTGGCACTCATGCTTGTTTGTTTCAACAGGAAAACAAATGACCCACATAGACCGGGATGATGGGTAATGAAGCAAATCCAGAGCTGTTTCCATGGAGGGGCGAATTTCACAAAGTAAACAAGCACATTTAATGGAATATTCAAATAAGACAAGGGAGAACAGGAAGCATTGGAAAAAAGCAATCGGCGACGAGGACAGGAACGTGTCTGTGTCTATCTTCTTAGCTTACATGAGCAATGTGTGTATGTACATGTGTATATATATATATATATATATATATATATATATCCCAATATTTACACACACATATCTGCATATTTTATAAGATGGTCATTGGTAAAGTCCTGGTGGGGAGATAAGTTTCACTGAGGTTATTAGCTTCAGTGATGTGAAACCCAGAATGTAAGCTCCGCCATCATTATGGTGCCGAGAGGGTTAATCGACCATGACAAGGTCCGGAATTTTGTGAACAGTCAAAGAGAAAGTAGGATGGCTGTTCACATATCTCCACCATAGGGTGTGGTCCAGTAGGTACCGTAACAGCCAAGCCTCTGGAATCACTTGGTCTGTGTTTGGGAGGCTGCAGAGAGTGAACCCTGATTCTTAGCTAGCGGACCCCACAGATGTATGGACTGATTATTGTTTATTTGTTTTTTCTATGTTGGAAAGGCTGTTTAATTGTACTTTATCTGGTTCGGTTAATAAAGCCTTTAATAAACCCATTGAAAACTTAAATGATAAGTATTCCTCCAGCTACCTCTTGAAGCAGCTAAGTGAGTCATTCTATCACAATATATATATATATATATATATATATATATATATATATATATATATATATATACAGTACAGACCAAAAGTTTGGACACACCTTCTCATCTCTAGAACAACTGTTAAGAGGAGAGTTTGTGCAGCAGGTCTTCAGGGTAAAATACCTGCTAGAAAACCACTGCTAAGGACGGGCAACAAGCAGAAGAGACTTAGTGACAGAAGTGCTGTCGGCTGTCCGGAGCTACAGGTCATTAAGGGAACCCTGAATGGCAACATGTACTGTGACATACTGATGCAGACCATGATCCTCTCTCATTGGAAACTGGTCCGCAGTCTATTGAGCATCTGAGAGAAAATGGAGGAGGGCAGGATCTGTAATATTCACTATCTCTGTGATTTCATTATGGAGGATTGGAAGAGGATTCCAGTAGCAATCTGTGAAGCTCTAGTAAACTTCATGCCCAAAACAGTTAAGGCAGTGCATGAAAATAATGGTGGCCACACAAAATATTGACCCTTTGGCAGGGACAGTGTCAGCACTTGACACACTTGGGAAAATGCAGGGGCCCTGGACAACCAGGGGCTCCACTTGCAGTTGTAAGGAGCAGGTCACCATCTCTCCTGTGGCTCCCGAGCAGATATCCAGGGACCACAAACCGTGCTCGGACAGGCAATAGCACTTTGCTGGTTACCGGCTCTATAAAACTGCTGAGCACACGCCTGCAGCATTCACTGCTGAATTCTGCAGGCCGGGATTCATGAGTGGGCGAGCTAGCACGCAATGTCCTCCTATCCCACAGAGCGCACCTTCTTGTGACAATAATGTGTGACTGGCCAGAAGTCAGAATTTACATAACAAGCTCACAATGCATGTCTATGATAGCCAGAATGAGGCACTCATACAGATGCATTGAAGAGTGACCTCCACCGCACTCCATGAAACATTGGAGCAGCCTGCAGATCACAAATCGTCAAGAGTGACTGGAGCAGTGGCAATAGAAGGTGATGCGACCAACAGGTCAGAATCATACAGTGATTAGGGGACTTACATTTAAAACAATAAAAAAAACCTCTGGAATCGAGCTTTCACTGAACATTTAAAAAAGAAAAAAAAACGTATTTCCTGTGATAAGATTTAATGAGCGCTTTAATCAGTCTCTGTAAAGTGAAAAGCACTGATTGGAGCAGGAGGAGTGTGGAGCAACTGGTGAGGCCATCATGACTAGAGTTGAGCGATGTTCGATTCCAACGGTTCACCAACTTCAAATTTGAGTGATTTTGGGCGGTGTTCGAGTCGTTCGACGAACTCAAACAATTTGCTTCAAGTTCGGCAGTTCGAGAAAAGGCCGCTTTAAACGCTGCGACATCGCTCAAGCTATCTCGTTTGTGTATCAGAATTTGTGACGCACATCCGGTCGCTTTAGCGATGCCATTGCGTGTGACACCTATGAGTGATTTTTCATCGTTGCAAAAATGTGCAAAATCGCTCATCGGTGACATGGGGGTCCATTGTCTAATATCGTTACTGCAGCAGTAACGAAGTTGTTCCTCGTTCCTGCGGCAGCACACATCAGTATGTGTGACACCGCAGGAACGAGGAACCTCTCCTTACCTGCCTCCCGCCCGCAATGCGGAAGGAAGGAGGTGGGCGGGATGTTCGTCCCGCTCATCTCCGCCCCTAGGCTTCTATTGGGTGGCGGTTCAGTGACGCATCTGTGTCGTCGCTGTGACGCTGAACGAACCGCCCCCTTAGAAAGGAGGCGTTTCGCCAGTCACAGCGACGTCGCAGGACAAGTAAGTAGTGTGACCGGTCTGGGCAATGTTGTGCGCCACGGGCAGCGATTTGCCCATGTCGCACAACCGATGGGGGCGGGTACCCACGCTAGCGATATCGGTACCGATATCGCAGCGTGTAAAGTGACCTTTACCGTTCGATAATGGTTCGATCACCAAAAGCGTTGCTTCTCACAGTAAGGCTATGTGCATACGTCGTGTATGTGCATGCGTTCTGCGTCTCCAGCACAATCCCTCTCTCTTTCCTACTCACCGATCATGGGCGCGGTGCTGCACGGCTGTCAAAAAGCTCCGACGGCTTTTCCCCTTTTGAAAATGGCTGCCGCTCATTATTCAATCTGGTATTCCCTGCTTTCCTCACCCACCGGCGCCAATGATTAGTTGCAGTCAGACACGCCCCCACGATGAGTGACAGCTGTCTCACTGCAACCAATCACAGCCACCGGTAGGCGGGTCTATATCGTGCAGTAAAATAAATAAATAAATAAAAAACTGCGGTTCCCCCCAATTTTGATACCAGCCAAGACAAAGCCACATGGCTGGAGGCTGGTATTGTCAGGATGGGGAGCGCCACATTATGGGGAGCCCCCCACCCTAACAATATCACCCAGCAGCCGCCCGGAATTGCCATATCCATTAGATGCGGCAGTCCAGGGACTCTACCCGGCTCATCCCGAATTGTCCTGGTGCGGTGCCAATCGGGGTAATAAGGAGTTAATCATGGCAGGCGTCTCCCCGAGATACCTTCCATGATTAACCTGTAAGTGAAAGTAAATAAACACACACAACGAAAAATCCTTTATTTGGAATAAAAGACAAAAAAACACCATCTTTCACCATTTTATTAAAATCCCCAAACACCCCTCCAGGTCCGACGTAATCCACAGAGGTCCCGCGACGCATCCAGCTCTGCTACATGAAGCTGACAGGGAGCACCGTAGAACAGGAGCGCTCCGTGTCATATCCACACAGAAACTGAAGTGAGCCGCGCTGTCAGCGGGGATGTCACTGAGGTAATGCCTGCATGTGCGGTGATGATGGAGATTGTTGTGCCTGCATGCTTGCGGTGATGAGTGTGGTAGTGCCAGTGTTTGCCCTCCATCCATCCATCCATCCCTCCATCCATTCATCCCTCCCTCCATCTCTTCCTCCATTCATCCCTCCCTTCATCCCTCCCTCCATCCCTCCATCCATCCCTCTATCCTTTCCTCCATCCCTCCATTCATCCATCCCTCTATCCCTCCCTCCATCCATTCATCCCTCCCTCCATCCCTTCCTTCATCCCTCCCTCCATCTCTCCATCCATTCATCCCTCCCATCATCCCTCCCTCCATCCCTCCCTCCATCCCTCTATCCCTCCATCCATCCCTCTATCCCTCCATCCATCCCTCCATCCCTCCATCCCTCCATCCGTCCCTCCATACTTCATCCATCCCTCCCTCCATCCATCCCTCTCTCCATCCATTCATCCCTCCCTCCATCCCTCCCTCCCTCCATCTCTCCATCCATTCATCCCTCCCTTCATCCCTACCTCCCTTCATCCCTCCCTCCATCCCTCAATCCATCCCTCTCTCCATCCATCCATCCATCCATCTTTGTAGCTGAATAATCTACTTCTGGATTCTCTACTAATCTAACCAAATCTTCCTATGCTTTACATTACAGACAGTGGCTCAATGGGTAGAGCTACTGCCTAAAAAGAATTAGTTCATAAGTTCAAGTCCCGGTAAAGGATTTAATTTATTTTAAATTATAATTGTTATTTATTTATAATTTATTTAATTATCTACTGAGGGGAGGAGCCGGACATCAGCTGTGAGCCGTGGGACACACCTCTAAAATCAGAGCAGTTCACGGAATGAGGCTGCATTGCTCTCTCCTCTCTCTCTTCTCTCTCTCTTCACTCTCCCTCTCTCTCCTCTCTCTCTTCTCTCTCTCCTCTCTTTCCTCTCTCTCTCCTCTCTCTCTCTCTCTCTTTCTTTCTCCCTCTCTCTCTCTTTTTCTCTCTCTCTCTTTCTTTCTTTTTATCTCCTCTTTGTAGCTGAATAATCCACTTCTGCATTCTTTACTGCAATAAAGAGGTCAAGATTACCAAATCTTCCTATACTTTTCGTTTCAGGCAGTGGCTCAATGGATAGAGCTGCTGCCCAAGGAAAGTTAGTTCATGAGTTTGAGTCCCGGCCGTCCCAGTAAAGAATTTAATTTATTTATAATTTTAAATGATAATTATTATTTATTTATAATTATAATTTAATTTAATTATGCACTGAGGGGAGGAGCCGGACATAAGCTGTGAGCCGCAGGACACACCTCTAAAATCGGAGCAGTTCACAGAATGAGGCTGCATTGCTCTCTCCTCTCTCTCTCCTCTCTCCTGTCTCTCCTCTCTCTTCTGTCTCTCTTCTGTCTCTCTTCCCTCTCTCTTCTCTCTCCCTCTCCTCTCTCTCTCCTCTCTCTCTTTTCCTCTCTCTTTTCCTCTCTCTTTTTCTCTTTCTCTCTCTCTCTTTCTCTCTCTCTCTTTTCTCTCTCTCTCTTTTTCTCCCTTTTTTCTCTCTTTTTCTCCCTTTTCTCTCTCTCAGACTTGGCGATGATCAGCTGATGCGGTCACCTGACGGAATCAGCTGACAATATAAGTCGAGCGGTGAGGCCGGCTTTTTACCGCCCGGCCGGCTAAACTATCAGCTGATGCTGTCAGACAGAAGTCTGCACAGAAGTGTGTAGTTTTTTTTTTTTGCACTGATGCATCAGCTGATTGTATAGAAGCTGTTTATACAATCAGCTGCTGTGTCATGTGATTCAGGCCCTTGAACCTGACACATCATCTGATCGCTTTGCCTTCCAGCAAACCGATCAGATGATATTGGATCCGGATTGGACGGCGCGGGACCCTTGACCCAGGGTTACTGCGGAGGGGGGTTCTTTATTTCAATAAAGATGGAGTCACTAATGTAATTGTGTTGTGTTTTATTTCTAATAAAAATATTTTTCTGTGTGTTGTGTTTTTTTTTATTTGTACTAGAAATTCATGGTGACCATGTCTAATATTGGCATGACACCATGAATTTCGGGCTTAGGGCCAGTTGATAATATACAGCTAGCCCTAACCCTATTATTACCCAGTGAGCCACCCATCACCAGAGCAGCTGGAAAAGTTGGATACAGCGCCAGAAGATGGCACTTCTATGAAAGCGCCATTTTCTGGGGCGGCTGCAGACTGCAATTTGCAGCAGGAGTGCCCAGAAAGCTTGGGCACCCTGCGCTGCGGATTCCAATCCCTAGCTGCCTAGTTGTACCTGGCTGAACACAAAAATTGGGATAAGCCCACGTCATTTTTTTTTCAATTATTTCATGAAATTCATGAAACAATTAAAAAAAAAAAGTTTCCCTATATTTTTGGTTCCCAGCCGGGTACAAATAGGCAGCTGGGGGTTGAGGTCAGCCTGTAGCTGCCTGCTGTACTTGGCAATAATACAAAAACATGGCGAAGCCCACGTAATTTTGTTGGGGGGCAAAAAACTCCTGCATACAGTCCTGGATGGAGTATGCTGAGCCTTATAGTTCTGCAGCTGCTGTCTGTATGGAGGATAGCAGACAGCAGCTGCAGAACTATGAGGCTCAGCATACTCCATCCAGGACTGTATGCAGGAGTTTTTTGCCCACCAAAAAAATGACATGGGCTTCGCCATATTTTTGTATCCTAGCCAGGTACAGCAGGCAGGTATGACTGCCCCCAACCCCCAGCTGCCTATTTGTACCCGGCTGGGAACTAAAAATATAGGGAAGCCCTTTTTTTTAATTATTTCATGAATTTCATGAAATAATTAAAAAAAAAAAAACGACATGGGCTTTGTCTCATATTTGTGTCCAGCCAGTTACAACTAGGCAGCTGGGGATTGGAATCCACAGCACAGGTTAGCCCGAGCTTTCTGGGCCCCTCTGCTGCGAATTGTAGTTCGCAGCCGCCCCAGAAAATGGCGCTTTCATAAAAGCGCCATCATCTGGCGCTGTATTCAACTCTTCCAGCTGCCCTGAAGCCGGGTGACTTGCTGGGTAATAATGGGTTAATACTAGCTTTGTTTTACTACCTAGTATTAAGCCAGAGATTCTTAATGTCAGGCAAGTTTGACCCGGCCATTAAGAATCTCCAATAAAGGGTTAAAAAAAGACACCACACAGAGAAAAAATAGTTTAATATAAATAAATACACAGACACACTTAGAGACTCCATGTTTATTGCTGTGTCTCACCCCTCCATGATCCTGGTCTTCTGTCTTCTTTCTCCTTCAACCCATGCAGCTCTGCTACATCAGACAGCACTGCATGGGAGGAAGACGCTGCTGCTCCCGTGCAGTCTAATCATTCAGTGAGCGAGCAGAGGCTGCGGGTTGTAAGCGGTGACGTCACCGCTGCCACCGTTGCTAAAGTAATCTGACAGGCGGGTTACTATAGCAACGGTGATCTCCGTTATTCACCGGCTATGGCATCCAGTCCTTGCATGTGGGCTGACTAAAGAGCGCCCACATGCAGGAACGGGGAGCCAGGCATGTGCCTAAGCATCTCACCGGTACACGGAGATGCTCAAACCGCACCGCGTACCGGAGAGATGCACTGACAGGACCTAGCATGACGTCTAGCCATGTGACCAGTCTGTAGCCAATGAGATAATACACACATGACTGGTCACATGCTATGACGACGTCACGGAAGGTCCTATCATCAGTGCTGGTTACCGGGAGGGCGCAGCGATGATCGGAAGGAACAGCGACGGGAGACAGAGTGCAGGACGCATCGCGGGGACCTGTAAGTGTAATGGCAATGTTTATTAACTGTATGTGTACATGTATAATGTGTTTGTATGTGTTTGCCTCTCATTGTTTTCAATGGGGTTCGAAGGTGTTCGTCGAACGTTCACCGAACTGAGCCGCCATTCGATAAACCAAACCAAACTCGAACACTAGGAGGGTGGCTCAACACTAATCAAAACTCCCTGTTGTTCTGACCTTTTTTTAGTCCAGGTTCTGTCAGATGGTTGTACGCGCACTTCCACACTCAGTGTCCTACTCTTCTGTACAATGCATACAGCCTCCAATGTATCATTCTCCTTCTCTGTCTCTCCAGCTCCTGACACTGTTTTAGCAACCTCCAGTCTGCATTTAATTGAACAGCAAGCAGTTGAGCCGCCCAGGGCTATGGGGTACTTGGTCCTGTGCTGTGGATATATGGGGATGCTGTGTCATGGGTGTGTAATGTCCGATGCCCGGTTCCGTGACCCTGGTGGTCGCTTTAAAAAGGGGTTATTTACAGGGGAATTTTAATACAGGTTTGTCGTGACGTCACCTGTGGTGCACGGCCAGGTAGGGGGGGGGCCGCTGCAGGGTTCTTCTCACCGGGGGTCAATGTTGATTGCAGCCAAGCTAGAGTCACTCCACACAGTGGGTGGCCAGGGAGGGTGGCTGGCTGGCTGATAGTGGACCATGGGCGCCGGAGCACGGGACAGCGTCGCCAGTAAATAATAGAAACAAGGCAATAACTCCAGTTCAGGTGTTTACTCACTGGTTAGGAGATTGCCCGAGAGTATCCTGGTTCACTGCTGGTAAGTCTCTAGTTATCCAGTGCAAGTTCCAGGTGGTTACCGGTGTCAGTGTAATTGTCCTGTTTGTCCTCTCTATCAAGCGACTGGCAGAAAGAACCTGGGCCGAGCTCCAGCTCACAAGACCCAAGCTCCACAGCGGCAAGATGTGTGTGGCACCAGCACTGGTTCTCTCCTGCACCCAGACTGGTCTCAGTGGACTCCTCTCCAGCAAAGCTCATCATGTGTTATGGCTACCTCCTCTTATACCCCATGTGGCACCCACTCCCAAGTGGTTGTCCTGGTGACCAGGAAGTCCCATACTACTGGATGGCTAACTCTCGCTGCCCACCCTAGTCCACTACCCCCTGTGGGGAAGGCACCTAACTGCATGTGACATGTGTCTGGTGTGAGCACCGGCAAACAACCTGTCACTTACCCCAGATAGATACTGCTCCTTAACTCAGTTGCAGTACCCTGTAGCGGCCAGACCCTCAGGGGTGCTACACAGTGATAAAACACTAGGTAGTAATGAAGAAGAGATGTTAATGAGATGATAGGGAGGATGAGGTGTGCCTGGAAGCAGGGTTCAAGGGAGGAGGTAGATTAAAGGGCAAAACAAAGAAAAACCTCACTAACAAAAACTAAGAGCAAAATTCTTCAAAACCTTTATGCCAGAATTCTGCCATAAAAAGGTTTGAAAAGTCAAAGTTTTGGCACAATTTTAAACTGCTCTAAATTTTTCTGACTTTTAGCATTTACATGCCATTTTTACTCAGCTCCAACAAAGTGGGTAGAGCTGGGGAAAGATGGGTGCATGGCGACCGCAGCTCATCAAATTCATAATGAGCAGCAGTGTTCACTGAGTCACTAATCTCACTCTAGTCCCCGATGGTCCTGATTCACAAAGAGGCAAATCCTTTTTCATGACTTAAGAGCGTCTGACTCAAGACTGGTGTGAACAATGCCGGTCTTGATGAATCAAGGCCTAATATATCTTAAAGGGAATCTGTCAGGTGGGTTTTGCTAGCTCAGCTGAGAGCAGCATAATGTAGGAATGATACCCTGAATCCAACAATGTAGTTGCTTATCACAGGAGGTGGCATTTTGGACTTAAGGCTCCGTCACACACAGAGATAAATCTTTGGCAGATCTGTGGTGAAATCATGGACATATTGTTCCATTTGTACACAGTCACAAACCTGGCACTGATTGTCCACAATTTCACTACAACCACAGATCTCTGTGTGTGGCAGGGTCTTAAGTCTCATGAGCTGATGCAACTCAAGCCAATGATAAGCTCCTGGTGCTAAAATAATGTTTCTGAAAAAAAACAACAGCGCACAGCCTGATAAGTGACACATCAATGAAATCTGTGGTTTAACCACTACCTTAAGCTGTCCTCAGATTACATAACAAAAACCTGATGACAGAGTCCTTTTAATGTTGTGACACTATTACTCCTGTTATACTTTTAATGGCAACAATGATGCATGGTTAGGAAATAAGTAATTGTGAACATAGCTGTCTACATTCAGAATATTTACATATATACAGTATGTAGTATGTTATTTTTATAGATATTCCTAAATGATAAAGTTTGGACCCCCGGATAGTGATAGTTGTAAATCTAGCTGTTTTCATACTTTGCAATGCAGCCACAACAAATGAACCATTTCCTGACACATGTTATGGGGTGTTTGCCTTTGTAACTTATAGGTCTGATACATCCAATTGGTAGTGGTAGAGTTCAAGTCCTCTACGTCTCTGAAGAGGCTATTTACATGTTTACTTTCCCAGGGGATCATGACCTATATTTCAGCTTAACATTCTCCACGCAGCCAAATTGCAACTCCTGCTTTACACTGATGAGTGGCAAATTACATGTTTGCAAATGATGTTTCAGGCTTATTAAGTCATGTAGCAATGCTTTTTAAAGGGTCAATATTGAATTTTAGGAATGCTGAATCCAATACATGGTGTTAGAGCTTGCCATCTTCCTGTCTAAAGAGGCTGTTTGCTTAGACATTGGATGGCAAAGACAATCAGTATATTTTCGGTAACACAGCCACAGATGATGCTCAGCTCAAAAGCACACAATGCTGGAGTCCAGAATACAGAGCTGGCATGACAGCATGGCTCTGATAAGACAGACATCTAGAGATGAGTGAACCAGAACTGTAAAATCAGTGCTGTTGCTTCTCTGTAGGTTGGTATGTGGCTCCCTTTAGGTTTGGTCACAATCACGCCCCCTGCAGTCATGGTTGTTACAGTCCTGCCAACATATACCACGATGTATGGTGGAAGAATTTAAAAAATATAAAAAAAAATTACAAATCTGATGGTTGACTCAAAGCAAGCCTTCCATAAGTGATCTGTTGGTCATCCATCAACCATAGACTTCAATGGTAAAAAAAATAAAGGTATACGCAATACATACAGTGCCTACAAGTAGTATTCAACCCCCTGCAGATTTAGCAGGTTTGATAAGATGCAAATAAGTTAGAGCCTGCAAACTGACAAGTGACGTTTTGCAAGAAAATCATTTTTAAGAATTGCCTAGTATTTTTAAGTGGACTTTTTACTGAAATTCTCTACAAACTTTTTTTTTTTCTCCTGATTTGGATGATTTTCATAATTTTTTTTCCCTTTTTTTTCACAGCGAAGAATTTTTTTTGAAACACCAGCTACAGTAAGTCTCGCATTTCCTGTGTTTTTAAATTGTTTTTTTTTTTTTTTTTTTTCAAAATTTTTCCTACCTTACTGGTCTCCTTTTTAACATTGTATTTCTAATTTTTTATAGTTTTTATATAAACTGTGTATATTGGTACAGGTGCTAATTTTTTTTTAACTGTTTTAATTTTTATTTTTTTTTATTTTTTTTTTCATGTTGGGTTTGGATTGGGAAGGAGTCTATAATTTTTAGTTATGCTTAATCTACAATTTTTGTGCTAAACTTTAAATTTCTCCCAGTTACAATGTTTAGATGTTACAATTTTTCTTGCTTTGTTGTACGTTTTACTTTCTGCAGCTAGAACTATTAAATATTTTCAAGCCTTGGTAAAGTTTTAGTAATGCTGTTGGAACACGTGTGATTTCCTACTGTGCATTACCATTGTGGGCAGTGGCATTTTTGACAGTTGCAGTTAATGTCCCTTCATTTAGGCCCTTTCCCTGCCCCTCCCCACTCCACCTCCCATACCTTTTTGCCCAACCGCTGACAATCTACAGCAGGGAACGGAGAAAGACCACTGACAAGTTAATCTACTGATGCCTGGGTTCCAAATTGCTACTGTAGATAGTAGTAGAGAGATGGCGAGCAATGTCACTAATAAAACAGACCCTCGCTCTTTGAACTCCAGAGTATTTATTGGGAACCTAAACACATTAGTGGTGAAGAAAGGAGATGTAGAAGCAATCTTTTCTAAATATGGCAAGATTGTGGGCTGCTCCGTACACAAGGGCTTTGCATTTGTGCAATACAACAATGAACGCACTGCCCGTACTGCTGTAGCAGGGGAGGATGGACGAATGATAGCTGGGCAGGTCCTGGATATCAACTTGGCGGCTGAGCCCAAAGTGAACAGAGGGAAAGGAGGAATCAAGCGATCAGCAGCTGATATGTATGGGTCTTCCTTTGATTTGGACTATGATTTTCACCGGGACTATTATGACACCTATACTGCAGCTCGTGTGCCGCCACCACCACCACCCATAGCTCGGGCTGTTGTACCTTCAAAACGTCAGAGAGTGTCTGGGAACACTTCCCGTCGTGGGAAGAGTGGTTTCAACTCCAAAAGTGGTCAACGTGGTGGCTCTTCAAAGTCTGCCAGATTGAAGGGAGATGATTTACAGACCATTAAAAAGGAGCTCAGTCAGATTAAGCAGAGGGTGGATTCTCTACTACTAGAAACTTCAAACAAGAGCAGGATTTATTAACAGATGCATAAATCTTACAAACCAACAAGTTATGTTGCTCAGTTAAATTTTAATAAATTTTCAACATAAAAGTGTGGGTCAATTATTATTCAACCCCTAGGTTTAATATTTTGTGGAATAACCCTTGTTTGCAATTACAGCTAATAATCGTCTTTTATAAGACCTGATCAGGCCGGCACAGGTCTCTGGAGTTATCTTGGCCTACTCCTCCATGCAGATCTTCTCCAAGTTATCTAGGTTCTTTGGGTGTCTCATGTGGACTTTAATCTTGAGCTCCTTCCACAAGTTTTCAATTGGGTTAAGGTCAGGAGACTGACTAGGCCACTGCAACACCTTGATTTTTTCCCTCTTGAACCAGGCCTTGGTTTTCTTGGCTGTGTGCTTTGGGTCGTTGTCTTGTTGGAAGATGAAATGACGACCCATCTTAAGATCCTTGATGGAGGAGCGGAGGTTCTTGGCCAAAATCTCCAGGTAGGCCGTGCTATCCATCTTCCCATGGATGCGGACCAGATGGCCAGGCCCCTTGGCTAAGAAACAGCCCCACAGCATGATGCTGCCACCACCATGCTTGACTGTAGGGATGGTATTCTTGGGGTCGTATGCAGTGCCATCCAGTCTCCAAACATCACGTGTGTGGTTGGCACCAAAGATCTCGATCTTGGTCTCATCAGACCAGAGAACCTTGAACCAGTCTGTCTCAGAGTCCTCCAAGTGATCATGAGCAAACTGTAGACGAGCCTTGACATGACGCTTTGAAAGTAAAGGTACCTTACGGGCTCGTCTGGAACGGAGACCATTGCAGTACGTTACTTATGGTATTGACTGAAACCAATGTCCTCACTGCCATGAGATCTTCCCGGAGCTCCTTCCTTGTTGTCCTTGGGTTAGCCTTGACTCTTCGGACAAGCCTGGCCTCAGCACAGGTGGAAACTTTTAAAGGCTGTCCAGGCCGTGGAAGGCTAACAGTAGTTCCATAAGCCTTCCACTTCCGGATGATGCTCCCAACAGTGGAGACAGGTAGACCCAACTCCTTGGAAAGGGTTTTGTACCCCTTGCCAGCCTTGTGACCCTCCACGATCTTGTCTCTGATAGCCTTGAAATGCTCCTTTGTCTTTCCCATGTTGACCAAGTATGAGTGCTGTTCACAAGTTTGAGGAGGGTCTTAGTCAGAAAAGGCTGGAAAAAGAGATAATTAATCCAAACATGTGAAGCTAATTGTTCTTTGTGCCTGAAATACTTCTTAATACTTTAGGGGAACCAAACAGAATTCTTGTGGTTTGAGGGGTTGAATAATAAATGACCCTCTGAATAAACTTTTCACAATTTAAAAAAAAAATAAAAAAAGAAATAACATTCTTTTTTGCTGCAGTGCATTTCACACTTCCAGGCTGATCTACAGTCCAAATGTCACAATGCCAAGTTAATTCCGAATGTGTAAACCAGCTAAATCTGCAGGGGGTTGAATACTACTTGTAGGCACTGTACTTCTCTTTTATTGAATAAATGTCTCTGACATGTTTAAAAAGACATATAAATGTTAGAGTTTATAACCACCTGCTGGTTCCATTTTCGGCCTAAAAGAATTTTTAAAATATGGTTTTATTAAAAAAATGTGGCTGCTACAGCCTAAATGTATTGCACTACATAGATGACTGCATAAGTCCTATTTTCAGAGTTGACTATCAAATCTATCAGCTCCTCTTGCTGTTTGGGTTGGAACTTTGATTAGGTCAGAAAACAGTTTTGAAGATGGTTCAGGAGAAGGGAGGGAGTTAAGTTATTCTGCTGTGAGAATAAGCTTATGCATTCGACTGCTAAAGAGATTCTCTGCCCTTAGTCTACTGATGAACTATCCTCAGATTGGTGGGGGTCTGACCCCTGACACCCCACCAGTCAGCTGGTATCAGCTCCAGATCTAGACAGTGACTGGAGTTCTGTTTACTAGACACTGCAGAGAACGCTTCAAAAGGAGCTGTAGGGGTGCCAGGTGTTAGATCCCCAATGAACTGAAATTGATGACCTATCCCAAGTGTCTTTCATCAATATTGTAAGGCCGGAAAACCCCTTTAACTAATTCTGCTAATTATGAGAAAACATATGGTAATATACTTTTAGCCACAAATTCATGTATTTAAGTGAAAAAAATCCCCAAAGGTCTCCATATGCTTTAGTAGGCTTATTGGGTCCCTTTAGTCACCTTTTTTTCTGTCTATACATTTGCTTTAAAGCGCACCAACCACCATGATTTTCCTATATAAACTAAAGACAGTGCTATACTGGCATTATCATGCGGATTCTAAACATACCTTTAGGTGTGAGATTGGATATATACTTTCTGAAATACAGGCAAGTAAAGTTTGTGAAATGCACTGTTATTTAATGATAGGTGCAATGGAATATCTAATAGGTGGGTCGAGTTTTCATGGTTATTCCCGCCCCTGTCTGACTGCCTGTCCTTCCTCCCCCATCTCTGTTATTACATGGGAATGAAGGAGAAAGGAAGGATAGGGGGGAGGAAGGACAGGCAAGCAGACAGGGGG
The DNA here is from genome assembly GCF_048569485.1 of Anomaloglossus baeobatrachus. NCBI lineage: Eukaryota > Metazoa > Chordata > Amphibia > Anura > Aromobatidae > Anomaloglossus > Anomaloglossus baeobatrachus. Next base: position 393,203,319 of record NC_134355.1, read on the forward strand.
GGGAATAACTAGCAAAACTCGACCCACCTATTAGATATTCCGTTGCACCTATCATTTACTAACAGTGCATTTCACAAACGTCATTTGCCTATATTTCAGAAACTATACATCCAATCTCACACCTAAAGGCACTGGCTTTAGTTTATATTAGAAAATCCTGGTGGTTTGGGCGAAAAGAGAAAAAGTGAGCTGGTTAGATACTGAAATGAGCAGATAGCTGGCCTCATTTACCCACAGCATTGGTCACTGTGACATATCCAATACTCCACTATGTCAGACACAAGCAGAGATGAACTGCTAGGTTCTAGGTCTGTATCTTGGGATATGGCTTACACATATGGTCCAAAAGAAACATGAATAGAAATGTAACCTCTTAAGGGTGCTTTACACGCTGTGACATCGCTAACAATATATCGTTGGGGTTACGTCGTTAGTGACGCACATCCGGCGCCGTTAGCGACATCGCAGCGTGTGACACCAAGGAGCGACGATCAACGATCGCAAAAACGTCAAAAATCGCTGATCGTTGACACGTCGCTCCTTTTCATAATGTCGTTGGTGGTGCATGCCGCTGGTTGTTCGTCGTTCCTGCGGCATCACACATCGCTGTGTGTGACACCGCAGGAACGACGAACATCTCCTTACCTGCGTCCACCGGCAATGAGGAAGGAAGAAGGTGGGCGGCATGTTCCAGCCACTCTTCTCCGCCCCTCCTCTGCTATTGGGCGGCCACTTAGTGACGCCGCAGTGACGTCGCTATGACGCAAAACGCATCTCCCCCTTGAAGGAGGGATTGTTCCGCGGTCACAGCGACGTCGCTGAAAAGGTATGTGCGTGTGACGCTGACTTAACGATGTTTGCTATGGCAGTGATCACCAAATGTCGCACGAACGACAGGGGCGGGTGCTATCGCTAGCGATGTCGCAGCGTGTAAAACACCCTTTAGTCTACTCACATTTTCAGAATAAACTATAAAACTGAATCCAGTATCAATGTAGAAATGTGGATACTGTAGCATCAAGAAGAAATCCATTTCTTTTTGTAAAAGACGAAAAATGTCTTACTATTGTTCAGGAGTATGATTTGAATGACGACTTGTATTTTAGGTACTGGGCCCGTGGTTTCATTGTTATCTTGGCCATGAAAGCATTATCAGTGTTTTCTTCAGGTTAATAGCTACATGTATAAATCCTATTTTCAGCACACAGCGTAATATTCTTATCTGATTTCTGGAATATTTATAAAACATGCATTTAAAGAAATGTGTTATATCATGCCAAAAAAAAAATATTCTGACATCTTAACAAATCTGTTAAGGTCGAATACGGTATATTGCATTTGTGACTAAAATGGGAATGATTTTGTGGTGTCACAAATAGAATTTCGATAGCGGCGAAAAGATAAATAATGATGCAGTTAAAATATGACTCAGTGTAAAGTTTCTACAATATGACAAGAGGCTCTTCTGTAGGCGTCGGTGTATGTGGGTGGGCAATATGTCCGTGAAGACAAGCTTTGTGCAAACACTGTTAAGTTTAAGGCCCCTCACAAAAGAGTTTTATTTCATCCCCTAATTTTATAAATGAGTCATATAATACTAGATATGTGCTGCTCACGAATAATGGCTGCGTTTTATTCATTTTATTGATTTAACCCATCTCAGTAAATTGTCTTAGTCAAGAAATAAAGGTGCATAACCTATCATTCTAGTGATCAGTGTTGTTCTCAAAGCATGGAACCCCAATAATTACACCATCTGACAGGTGATGACTAAATACTATATATATATATATATATATATATATATATATATATATATATACAGTATATTGTGCAAACAAAAGTAGAGAAAATGCAGACCTGTAGAAGCATCTATACATGGAGAACGGCTGGCTGCACATTACAAGCTCCCTTACTTGATTGAATGTTTTAAAGAAATCCAATAAAGATTGAAATTTTTATTCCAGATGGTGAGTGCTGCTACATCTTTTCACTTTTTATAGTAAGGAAGAAAAATTAATAATAATAATAATAATAATAATAATTTAATAATTAATTTTATTGTTTCAGTGTGTATGGGTTGGAAAGTGATGAACGATATATATATATATTATTATCGTTCATCACTTTCCAACCCATACACACTGAAACAACTAGGAAAAGCTGCAATGTGCCACAGATAAGTGAAACTGCATTCAATAAATATTATTTAATTAATAACCATAAAACCCTTTAAAAGAAACATTAAAGTTCTTTTCTTGGGGAAAGCTCCAGCAGGTAGTGTCTCCACCACAATCTCATTCAACATTCTTGACTACAGTTTTAGTATGTGCAGCCAAAATACTCGATGGGGCTAAGCACAGTTCACAATTAATCCAGCGCAAGGGAGTAGGTTTTGCAATATGTGACATCCCAATGCTCTACAGGTTGACGCTGATATAGAAGGGTTAATAGTTTCTCTATTTCTTCATTAAAGATTTATTGTTATTAGTAAGTATATCTGATGGTAGTTCATGGTCATGGAGCCTACGGAATAAGAGACAGGCTCAAGGATTATTATGGTCTCTAAATGTTCTTCTTATCTTCTTCTTATCTCATATGCATGACTCTACATTTTTGTTTTGCTAAAACTTAAAGGTCATATGAGCAACTAGTAAAGTTCAGCTAGAAGTTTTTTTCTTTTTCTTTTGCAATATCACATTGATCTGTAAATGGTATAAATAAACTGTACTTTCATTAAATAAACAGAAGAAATTGATCATGCCCACATGGATGCTGGTCTTTTCTCTCCGAGCGCTCGATCTTGATTAGGTCTGAAGAGGCCTAATTGAGAAGACCTCACTGGTGATCCCATAAGCTGACTTGTGACAAAACAGAACAGCTACAACAGTTTTTGGTGCCCAACGTGGAGCCGTGGCCAACCAGCCTATTCGGAAGAAGTTTTGGGGACTCTTGAGACAGTGAAATTTCAGCTGCAGCAAGGTGAGAAGCTTTATTCTTACACTTCATTTCACTCTCTCTGATTTCCCGAATATTCTGGGTAAGGCTGTACACACGGTTCAAGAACTCTGGCATCACCAGTGAGTATTGTTTTTTTCATGCATGTCTGAATGAGAGTTGAAATATAGAGTAATAAGATAATCTGTTGTCCGTCTATTAACTGATTGCATAGATTGCATAGCACGGAATTTGGGACAGTCTCTGTATAATTGCATTTGCTGTGTTGCTGTGTTTTGTGTTTTGCTTTGGCCTTCTTTGCATCTTTGATGGGCAATACTCTGGTCTAGGGATATGTGTTCATAAGTGGTTCCATACTAATGCCTAGATAAAGTAGGCAGGCAATAGGTTGTTGTATATTGATGAGAAGTTTTTGAATAACAAAGTGATGAGAAATTGAGATAAGAGATTTGGTGAAATAATATGTATGTATCAGTTTAATGGTTATAGGTCATACTGTGGACTGTGAAAAGATGTTCCGGTTGTGAAATGTCACAGGGCATAGCCATATAGAGTATTTGAGTGGATACCTGACATATGTATTTTTTCCCATCAGTGTCAAGAGCGGTTTAGATAATTTTATTTGCATGTGAGGTTAACTGATCCTTGGAAGGTGTATTGTTACATATGTTTCTGGAATCAATGAATGAGTAAGACAAGTGGTCCTGGGATCTGTCCTTATAGTGAGATATTGTGTGTTTCTTCCCCTCAAAATGGGGATGAAGGTTTTATAGCAAAGTAGAATATTAGTGCTGTGAAGGTATATAAGTAGTCTCAATTTTCTGCTGGGATTGTGTATTATACCAGTGGGTATTAGGATTGTGTTTTGGAAACTGAATCTGGACGAGATAACACTCTTGCTAAACAAACTGTGTGCTGCTGACATTCTTTTGGGAGGGGTCAAGTGAACAGCTGCGCGATTTTCTGCCCTCTGTGAGAAGTCAGCTCTGTTAATTGTATTGGTTTAACTCTAGTTTGCGTTCGTTGCTGGAATACTTTGTAAAGGACCAGCATGGAGTAGCCAACTGCACATCAGGTCTAAGTGGGTTAGAGGAATTGTGGCCTTCCCACTTACATGGAGGTGGTCTAGCAGGTGAGAGGACTATCACACCTGGTCCTTCCTGCTTTAGTCATCTGGTCTATTGGGTGAGAGGTGTTTTTTAACCCTTCCCAATACGCCCTGCAAGTGTAGCAGGTGAGAGGTGGAGCAGGTAAATGCTGATTGAGCCTTCTTGCTACCACTTGAGAGCCCATTCTGACTTGCCAGAAGAAGTGTGGCCTGTTAACAAGGTTCAGGGACACTGAGAGGGCATTTGCAGAAAGGTGGGCTGTGTGGGAATAAGTTGAAGCCATGGGCAACTTGTTCAGTGTGCAGCGTGGTGCTCCAGCGGGATCCAAAACAGCCAAACAGATAGTGCAAGAAAGAGAAGGCAAAGAAGCAGTGAAAAATGTCAGACCGATACTCAAAAAGGCAGACATGCCAGAGTACCGATGTTTGGATGTTGAGAAATGGCACAGATTCAGGGAAGAAAAGAGAGGTTGGATAAAAGACAAGAGGGTAGAGCAACAAGTAAATAAATGGTGTCGTGTGGCTGAAGAGGTGCAGCATTGTGGATATAAAGAGACCACAGCGGGAGATAAGGTGTATTATGAATGTTTTAATGCACCAAAAGCAGGAATTGTGACTGCTACCGCCCCCCCTTCACATAAGCAGAAACCCAGACCAGATGAATGGACTTGTAAACATTGTAGTCAGAAAAACCCAGACTGGAGAGGTACTTGTGCTACGTGTAATGTTACTCGCCCTAGGCAGATTGCACTAAATCCTGTTCGAACCAGGTCACATGTGATGACAGAGGACGCTGACACTGAGACAGAGGTAGTGAAGGAATTGAGTTTTGCGGAGGAAGCTGACGGTGAGGAAAGGAAAGAACGCGCTGGGACCAGTACAAAAAAATCAGATACATCCCGACCGAGGAAGGTCACAAGAATCAGACAGACACAGGAATATTACCCCTGGAGCCCCTCTGACCAGCTAGCTATGTTGAAACAGTTACCTGACCCTGAAAACCAACCTTTCCCATTTTACAGGCAAATACAGACAATACAGGTGACTTATAAATGCACTTGGTCAGACCTCGAGAGTTTGGTGACTGCAAAGGCAGGTGACGTGCTGGGACACATAATTAAGACGCATACTGATATGATAAAGGAGCAATCATGGATCATGGATATTCAGTCTGAGAGGTCTGGAATGACGTACTGTGAGGCATTGAAAGGATGGGCTACAAAGAAACAAACAGAGCAGTCTGTACTGATGACTGACGTGACTAGAGTTGAGCGCGGTTCGTGGTTCGTGGTTCTCCAGTTCGCGGCTCGAGTGATTTTGGGGCATGTTCTAGATCGAACTAGAACTCGAGCTTTTTGCAAAAGCTCGGTAGTTCTAGAAACGTTCGAGAACGGTTCTAGCAGCCAAAAAACAGCTAAATCATAGCTTGGTTTCTGCTGTAATAGTGTAAGTCACTCTGTGAATCAAACTATTATCACATTTCAGTGTATAGTGTGCGTGAACAGCGCCTTCAGATCACTGCTGTTTCTATAATGGCGATCGCCATTTTTTTTTTTTTTTTTTCTTGTCTTCCTTCCCTAAGTGCGCGCGTCTTGTGGGGCGGGCCAGCATGTCAGCCAATCCCAGACACACACACAGCTAAGTGGACTTTGAGCCAGAGAAGCAACGGCATGTGTGATAGGATCTGCATGTCACATGTCCCTGCATTATAAAACCGGACATTTTCTTCACGGACGCCATTATCTGCCTTCTGCGTCTTTGGTGTCAGACATCACTGTCGCAGCTCCGTCTTCCTGAGTCCTATAGCCGATACAGCTGTATGCGCTGCATACACAGCGTTAGACAGCTTAGGGAGAGCACTTTATAGCAGTCCTTTTAAGGGCTCCAACCGGCAGGGTCAGAGAGCCATAGGTGACAGGTCCTGCAAACAGCAACAGCGTCTGTGTAGCCCAGGTCAGGGATTTCCTACCTGCATTTCACCATTAGGAGGGAATAGAAAGGCAGGCTTCCATTCCTCTACCCAGAGCACCACAATCCTGCCACTGTACCCTCTTGTCCTCTGCACACTCCAACTGATAACTAAGCCATTATACTAGCAAACACTCAGTGTACCTAGTGGCATCCTATACGTGGCTATTGGACTTTGCTATAGTCCCACTAGTGCAAAGACATTTGCAGAGCGCGTCTGCCTGCATTGCACACTACAACTCATTCTAAACAAGCCATTATACTAGCAAACACTCAGTGTACCTAGTGGCATCCTATACGTGGCTATTGGACTTTGCTATAGTCCCACTAGTGCAAAGACATTTGCAGAGCGCGTCTGCCTGCGTTGCACACTACAACTCATTCTAACCAAGCCATTATACTAGCAAACACTCAGTGTACCTAGTGGCATCCTATACGTGGCTATTGGACTTTGCTATAGTCCCACTAGTGCAAAGACATTTGCAGAGCGCGTCTGCCTGCGTTGCACACTACAACTCATTCTAACCAAGCCATTATACTAGCAAACACTCAGTGTACCTAGTGGCATCCTATACGTGGCTATTGGACTTTGCTATAGTCCCACTAGTGCAAAGACATTTGCAGAGCGCGTCTGCCTGCGTTGCACACTACAACTCATTCTAACCAAGCCATTATACTAGCAAACACTCAGTGTACCTAGTGGCATCCTATACGTGGCTATTGGACTTTGCTATAGTCCCACTAGTGCAAAGACATTTGCAGAGCGCGTCTGCCTGCGTTGCACACTACAACTCATTCTAACCAAGCCATTATACTAGCAAACACTCAGTGTACCTAGTGGCATCCTATACGTGGCTATTGGACTTTGCTATAGTCCCACTAGTGCAAAGACATTTGCAGAGCGCGTCTGCCTGCGTTGCACACTACAACTCATTCTAACCAAGCCATTATACTAGCAAACACTCAGTGTACCTAGTGGCATCCTATACGTGGCTATTGGACTTTGCTATAGTCCCACTAGTGCAAAGACATTTGCAGAGCGCGTCTGCCTGCGTTGCACACTACAACTCATTCTAACCAAGCCATTATACTAGCAAACACTCAGTGTACCTAGTGGCATCCTATACGTGGCTATTGGACTTTGCTATAGTCCCACTAGTGCAAAGACATTTGCAGAGCGCGTCTGCCTGCGTTGCACACTACAACTCATTCTAACCAAGCCATTATACTAGCAAACACTCAGTGTACCTAGTGGCATCCTATACGTGGCTATTGGACTTTGCTATAGTCCCACTAGTGCAAAGACATTTGCAGAGCGCGTCTGCCTGCGTTGCACACTACAACTCATTCTAACCAAGCCATTATACTAGCAAACACTCAGTGTACCTAGTGGCATCCTATACGTGGCTATTGGACTTTGCTATAGTCCCACTAGTGCAAAGACATTTGCAGAGCGCGTCTGCCTGCGTTGCACACTACAACTCATTCTAACCAAGCCATTATACTAGCAAACACTCAGTGTACCTAGTGGCATCCTATACGTGGCTATTGGACTTTGCTATAGTCCCACTAGTGCAAAGACATTTGCAGAGCGCGTCTGCCTGCGTTGCACACTACAACTCATTCTAACCAAGCCATTATACTAGCAAACACTCAGTGTACCTAGTGGCATCCTATACGTGGCTATTGGACTTTGCTATAGTCCCACTAGTGCAAAGACATTTGCAGAGCGCGTCTGCCTGCGTTGCACACTACAACTCATTCTAACCAAGCCATTATACTAGCAAACACTCAGTGTACCTAGTGGCATCCTATACGTGGCTATTGGACTTTGCTATAGTCCCACTAGTGCAAAGACATTTGCAGAGCGCGTCTGCCTGCGTTGCACACTACAACTCATTCTAACCAAGCCATTATACTAGCAAACACTCAGTGTACCTAGTGGCATCCTATACGTGGCTATTGGACTTTGCTATAGTCCCACTAGTGCAAAGACATTTGCAGAGCGCGTCTGCCTGCGTTGCACACTACAACTCATTCTAACCAAGCCATTATACTAGCAAACACTCAGTGTACCTAGTGGCATCCTATACGTGGCTATTGGACTTTGCTATAGTCCCACTAGTGCAAAGACATTTGCAGAGCGCGTCTGCCTGCGTTGCACACTACAACTCATTCTAACCAAGCCATTATACTAGCAAACACTCAGTGTACCTAGTGGCATCCTATACGTGGCTATTGGACTTTGCTATAGTCCCACTAGTGCAAAGACATTTGCAGAGCGCGTCTGCCTGCGTTGCACACTACAACTCATTCTAACCAAGCCATTATACTAGCAAACACTCAGTGTACCTAGTGGCATCCTATACGTGGCTATTGGACTTTGCTATAGTCCCACTAGTGCAAAGACATTTGCAGAGCGCGTCTGCCTGCGTTGCACACTACAACTCATTCTAACCAAGCCATTATACTAGCAAACACTCAGTGTACCTAGTGGCATCCTATACGTGGCTATTGGACTTTGCTATAGTCCCACTAGTGCAAAGACATTTGCAGAGCGCGTCTGCCTGCGTTGCACACTACAACTCATTCTAACCAAGCCATTATACTAGCAAACACTCAGTGTACCTAGTGGCATCCTATACGTGGCTATTGGACTTTGCTATAGTCCCACTAGTGCAAAGACATTTGCAGAGCGCGTCTGCCTGCGTTGCACACTACAACTCATTCTAACCAAGCCATTATACTAGCAAACACTCAGTGTACCTAGTGGCATCCTATACGTGGCTATTGGACTTTGCTATAGTCCCACTAGTGCAAAGACATTTGCAGAGCGCGTCTGCCTGCGTTGCACACTACAACTCATTCTAACCAAGCCATTATACTAGCAAACACTCAGTGTACCTAGTGGCATCCTATACGTGGCTATTGGACTTTGCTATAGTCCCACTAGTGCAAAGACATTTGCAGAGCGCGTCTGCCTGCGTTGCACACTACAACTCATTCTAACCAAGCCATTATACTAGCAAACACTCAGTGTACCTAGTGGCATCCTATACGTGGCTATTGGACTTTGCTATAGTCCCACTAGTGCAAAGACATTTGCAGAGCGCGTCTGCCTGCGTTGCACACTACAACTCATTCTAACCAAGCCATTATACTAGCAAACACTCAGTGTACCTAGTGGCATCCTATACGTGGCTATTGGACTTTGCTATAGTCCCACTAGTGCAAAGACATTTGCAGAGCGCGTCTGCCTGCGTTGCACACTACAACTCATTCTAACCAAGCCATTATACTAGCAAACACTCAGTGTACCTAGTGGCATCCTATACGTGGCTATTGGACTTTGCTATAGTCCCACTAGTGCAAAGACATTTGCAGAGCGCGTCTGCCTGCGTTGCACACTACAACTCATTCTAACCAAGCCATTATACTAGCAAACACTCAGTGTACCTAGTGGCATCCTATACGTGGCTATTGGACTTTGCTATAGTCCCACTAGTGCAAAGACATTTGCAGAGCGCGTCTGCCTGCGTTGCACACTACAACTCATTCTAACCAAGCCATTATACTAGCAAACACTCAGTGTACCTAGTGGCATCCTATACGTGGCTATTGGACTTTGCTATAGTCCCACTAGTGCAAAGACATTTGCAGAGCGCGTCTGCCTGCGTTGCACACTACAACTCATTCTAACCAAGCCATTATACTAGCAAACACTCAGTGTACCTAGTGGCATCCTATACGTGGCTATTGGACTTTGCTATAGTCCCACTAGTGCAAAGACATTTGCAGAGCGCGTCTGCCTGCGTTGCACACTACAACTCATTCTAACCAAGCCATTATACTAGCAAACACTCAGTGTACCTAGTGGCATCCTATACGTGGCTATTGGACTTTGCTATAGTCCCACTAGTGCAAAGACATTTGCAGAGCGCGTCTGCCTGCGTTGCACACTACAACTCATTCTAACCAAGCCATTATACTAGCAAACACTCAGTGTACCTAGTGGCATCCTATACGTGGCTATTGGACTTTGCTATAGTCCCACTAGTGCAAAGACATTTGCAGAGCGCGTCTGCCTGCGTTGCACACTACAACTCATTCTAACCAAGCCATTATACTAGCAAACACTCAGTGTACCTAGTGGCATCCTATACGTGGCTATTGGACTTTGCTATAGTCCCACTAGTGCAAAGACATTTGCAGAGCGCGTCTGCCTGCGTTGCACACTACAACTCATTCTAACCAAGCCATTATACTAGCAAACACTCAGTGTACCTAGTGGCATCCTATACGTGGCTATTGGACTTTGCTATAGTCCCACTAGTGCAAAGACATTTGCAGAGCGCGTCTGCCTGCGTTGCACACTACAACTCATTCTAACCAAGCCATTATACTAGCAAACACTCAGTGTACCTAGTGGCATCCTATACGTGGCTATTGGACTTTGCTATAGTCCCACTAGTGCAAAGACATTTGCAGAGCGCGTCTGCCTGCGTTGCACACTACAACTCATTCTAACCAAGCCATTATACTAGCAAACACTCAGTGTACCTAGTGGCATCCTATACGTGGCTATTGGACTTTGCTATAGTCCCACTAGTGCAAAGACATTTGCAGAGCGCGTCTGCCTGCGTTGCACACTACAACTCATTCTAACCAAGCCATTATACTAGCAAACACTCAGTGTACCTAGTGGCATCCTATACGTGGCTATTGGACTTTGCTATAGTCCCACTAGTGCAAAGACATTTGCAGAGCGCGTCTGCCTGCGTTGCACACTACAACTCATTCTAACCAAGCCATTATACTAGCAAACACTCAGTGTACCTAGTGGCATCCTATACGTGGCTATTGGACTTTGCTATAGTCCCACTAGTGCAAAGACATTTGCAGCACGTCTGCCTGCGTTGCACACTCCAACTAATTATAACTAAGTTGCATTGTCAGGGATATTTATTCTTTATTATTCTGCTGTTAATAAAGCTAGACCACCACTGCAATCTTCACCACCTCTCAATTTTTACTACCACATTTTCAGTCCACAATCTTGTCGCAATCAACATGAGTGGCAAAATGACAGATGCTGGTGGAAAGGGGAAGAGGCGTGGTGTAAAAGGCAAAAAAGGTTTTGTCCGTGGGGAAGGTGGCAAAGCTCCATTATCATCTGCTGAAGATAGACCATCTACCAGCAAAAGTAAGATGTCTACTACTTACCGTGGACAATCCGATGTGCTCCCTTTGTTACGGACACGAACAACAGGAACAAAGGTAGATGATGGGCAAAAAAGGAAAATGCTTGAATGGATCTCAAGTGGTCCAACAAGTGCCCTCTCTGCCACTTCAAGTACCGCATCCAAAAAACACCAGTCCTCTGAGTTGTCATCCCAATCAAACTTGCTTTCTCCCAGCTCTGAAGTCTCCATCAGCCCTGCACAGTATGGTGGAACTGAGATGGCTGAGTCTGCAGAGCTGTTCAGTCACACTATAGCCTGGGAATCAGAGGTCTGCTCCCAAGCTACAGTGAGTACAGAACAGGAAATGGTCTGCAGTGATGCCCAGAACCTTTGTGACTCAGATTCAGGCCGTGAGGACCAAGTTTCTGAGCATAATGTTGACCCTTTGTCACAAACTGTAACACCTGTGGTTATAGACAATGAGGAACATACTGATGAAGATGAGACGCAGATACCCGATTGGGATGACAACTTAAATATTCGTTCAGGGCAAGAAGAGGCTCGGTCTGAGGGGGAGGGGAGTGCAAACACAACAATTGATGATGACGTTCTAGATCCCACCTACTGTCAACCCCCAGTCAGGCACTCGAGGAGGTCAACAGAGGCGGTGGAGGAGGATGCAACCGACGACGAAGTTACCTTGCGCCTTCCTGGACAGAGTCGGAGCACTGGTAGCACGTCTACAACTGCATCCTCAGCCACCACTCTGCCTATGAGCATTATTCGTGGTGGATCAACAGGTCGCATGGCCTCTAAGCCTTGCCTAGCCTGGTCCTTTTTTCACATCGAAAAAGATCGCCCAACTCATGTGATATGTAACATTTGTCATGATTCTGTTAGTAGAGGTCAAAACCTCAGCAGTTTGACAACTTCTTCCATGAATCGTCACATGACTAAATATCATAAGTCCCGGTGGGAAGCTCACCGTGCTGCAATGCGGCCTAGTGGAGCGAACCATCCACCGCCCGCCCCTTCCACTGCATCCGCGCGCTCTTCATCTTCTAGGACTGTGGGGACAGCTGCCACACCTGTTTTTCCACGCAAAACTTCCACCACTGTAACCGCAACAGGCAGTTTGCTTGTAAGGTCGTCAGTTGGTTTGGAAGGGGAAACAAGTGAGTGTGTACAGCTCTCTCAGACATCGATAGCACCAACGTTGGATGAAGGCAACATCATGTCTCCGCCTGCACTTTCCTCACAAACCTGCATTTTTCCAGGGACACCCTACTCAACACCGTCTACACACAGCAGCCAGATCTCTGTCCCTCAGATGTGGTCAAATAAAAGGCCACTTCCTCCGACCCATGACAAAGCTAAGAGGTTGACTCTATCCCTCTGTAAGCTGTTGGCTACCGAAATGCTGCCTTTCCGCCTAGTGGACACACAGGATTTTAGAGACCTTATGTCTGTCGCTGTGCCCCAGTACCAGATGCCTAGTCGCCACTACTTCTCTAAGAAAGGTGTGCCCGCGCTACACCAGCATGTCGCACACAACATCACCGCTTCCTTGAGAAACTCTGTGTGTGAACGGGTGCATTTCACCACCGATACTTGGACCAGTAAGCATGGACAGGGACGTTACATGTCGCTGACTGGGCACTGGGTAACTATGGTGATAGATGGTGAAGGGTCTGCTGCACAAGTCTTGCCGTCCCCACGACTTGTGTGTCAATCCTCTGTCTGTCCAAGTTCCGCCACTGCTTCTGCATCCTCCACCTCATCTGGGTCCTCCACCTCCGCCCCAAGCCTGCCTGGTCAGGCCACCAGCGTTCTCACTGCGCAGAAGGAATCACGCACCCCTCATTACTATGCTGGCAGCAGAGCGCAACGGCATCAGGCGGTCTTTAGCTTGACATGTCTTGGTAATAAGAGTCACACAGCTGAGGAGTTGTGGTCAGCTTTGCGGTCCGAGTTTAATAAATGGTTGTCTCCACTCAAACTGCAGCCTGGTAAGGCCGTGTGCGACAATGCTGCAAACCTGGGTGCGGCACTTCGCCTGGGCAAGGTGACACACGTACCTTGTATGGCTCACGTGTTGAACCTTGTCGTGCAGCAATTTTTAACACACTATCCCGGCCTAGATGGCCTTCTGAACAGGGCATGAAAACTGTCAGCTCACTTCCGCCGTTCAAGCGCCGCAGCAGAGCGACTTGCATCGCTCCAGAAGTCTTTCGGCCTGCCGGTTCATCGCCTGAAATGCGATGTGGCGACACGCTGGAATTCAACTCTCCACATGTTACAGCGACTGTGGCAGCACCGCAGAGCCCTGGTGCAATACGTCATGACGTATAGCCTGGGCCAACGAGATGCAGAGGTGGGGCAGATCACCCTGATGGAGTGGTCTCAGATCAAGGACCTATGCACCCTTCTGCACAGTTTCGACATGGCGACAAATATGTTTAGCTCTGACAATGCCATTATCAGCATGACGATTCCAGTCATTTACATGCTGGAGCACACGCTAAACACTATTCGGAGTCAGGGGGTGGGACAACATGAAGGGGAGGAACTACAGGAGGATTCATATGCGCAAGGGACAACAACATCACGAAGGTCCAGACGTTCATCATCACCAACGCAGCAGGCATGGGACCATGGGGGACAGGGATCGACAAGGGCGCATAGTAGCAGGCGAAATGTTGAGCAAGGTGCAGGAGAACATGAAGAAATGGAGGACGAACTGTCCATGGACATGGAAGACTCAGCGGATGAGGGAGACCTTGGTCAAATTTCAGTTGAAAGAGGTTGGGGTCAGATGTCAGAGGAAGAAAGAACGGGTAGCACCTCTATGCCACAAACACAGCATGGACTTGGTCCGCATGGCTGCGCAAGACACATGAGTGCCTTTTTGTTGCACTACCTCCAACATGACAGTCGTATTGTCAAAATTAGAAGTGATGATGACTACTGGATTGCCACACTATTAGATCCCCGGTACAAGTCCAAATTTTGTGACATAATTCCAGCCATAGAAAGGGACGCACGTATGCAGGAGTATCAGCAGAAGCTGTTACTAGATCTTAGCTCGGCTTTTCCACCAAACAACCGTGCAGGTGCAGGGAGTGAATCTCCCAGTTGTAACTTGACAAACATGGGACGGTCTCGTCATCTTCAACAGTCTACCCGTACCAGTAGGACCTTTTCTGGTGCCGGTAACAGCAATTTTATGGAATCTTTTCATAATTTTTTTAGACCCTCTTTTGCAAGGCCACCAGAGACAACAAGTCTGACACATACTCAACGGCTGGAGAGGATGATACAGGAGTATCTCCAAATGAACATCGATGCCATGACTGTGCAACTGGAGCCTTGCTCCTTTTGGGCTTCAAACATAGAAAAATGGCCAGAGCTCTCCAGTTACGCCTTGGAGATTTTGTCGTGTCCAGCTGCCAGCGTTGTCTCTGAACGTGTATTCAGTGCTGCTGGGTGTGTGCTGACAGATAAGCGCACGCGTCTGTCCAGTGACAATGTGGACAGACTGACGTTCATCAAAATGAACAAGTCATGGATCCAGAAGGAATTTACTACCCCTGTGTCATCCTGGGGAGAGTAAATGCTTGTGGATTTGGAATGTGCTTGATGCAAATCAAAACATCCTGTTTGCAACTAGGGCCCAAGTGCTGCCACTGATGTGGTGGGTGTCTGTGTGGCCCAATTTTTGGAAAAAAGGGAGACTCCGCTTGGAGTAACCCTTGCTTGCTGTGTTTTTAAAAGAAGCCAAGATGAACAGAGCTGGGATCAGGAAAGACTTTGCTACCTACCCCGGTGTCATCCTGGGGACGGATAAGAATAGCGTATTTTTGAATGTGCTTGATGCAAATCAAAACATCCTGTTTGCAACTAGGGCCGAAGTGCTGCCACTGATGGGGTGGGTGTCTGTGTGGCCCAATTTTTGGAAAAAAGGGAGACTCCGCTTGGAGTAACCCTTGCTTGCTGTGTTTTTAAAAGAAGCCAAGATGAACAGAGCTGGGATCAGGAAAGACTTTGCTACCTACCCCGGTGTCATCCTGGGGACGGCTAAGAATAGCGTATTTTTGAATGTGCTTGATGCAAATCAAAACATCCTGTTTGCAACTAGGGCCCAAGTGCTGCCACTGATGGGGTGGGTGTCTGTGTGGCCCAATTTTTGGAAAAAAGGGAGACTCCGCTTGGAGTAACCCTTGCTTGCTGTGTTTTTAAAAGAAGCCAAGATGAACAGAGCTGGGATCAGGAAAGACTTTGCTACCTACCCCGGTGTCATCCTGGGGACGGATAAGAATAGCGTATTTTTGAATGTGCTTAATGCAAATCAAAACATCCTGTTTGCAACTAGGGCCGAAGTGCTGCCACTGATGGGGTGGGTGTCTGTGTGGCCCAATTTTTGGAAAAAAGGGAGACTCCGCTTGGAGTAACCCTTGCTTGCTGTGTTTTTAAAAGAAGCCAAGATGAACAGAGCTGGGATCAGGAAAGACTTTGCTACCTACCCCGGTGTCATCCTGGGGACGGATAAGAATGGCGTATTTTTGAATGTGCTTGATGCAAATCTAGCTGTGAAGTGTACAACTGGGGCACAACTGCTGCCACTGAATGGGTGGGTGTGTGTGGGGCCCAATTTTTGGAAAAAAGGGGAGACTCCGCTTGGAGTAACCCTTGCTTACATTGTTTTTAAAAGAAGCCAAGATGAACAAGTCATGGGTCAGCAAAGACTTTGCTACCTACCCCAGTGTCATCCTGGGGACGGCTAAGAATAGCGTATTTTTGAATGTGCTTGATGCAAATCAAAACATCCTGTTTGCAACTAGGGCCCAAGTGCTGCCACTGATGGGGTGGGTGTCTGTGTGGCCCAATTTTTGGAAAAAAGGGAGACTCCGCTTGGAGTAACCCTTGCTTGCTGTGTTTTTAAAAGAAGCCAAGATGAACAGAGCTGGGATCAGGAAAGACTTTGCTACCTACCCCGGTGTCATCCTGGGGACGGATAAGAATAGCGTATTTTTGAATGTGCTTGATGCAAATCAAAACATCCTGTTTGCAACTAGGGCCCAAGTGCTGCCACTGATGTGGTGGGTGTCTGTGTGGCCCAATTTTTGGAAAAAAGGGAGACTCCGCTTGGAGTAACCCTTGCTTGCTGTGTTTTTAAAAGAAGCCAAGATGAACAGAGCTGGGATCAGGAAAGACTTTGCTACCTACCCCGGTGTCATCCTGGGGACGGATAAGAATAGCGTATTTTTGAATGTGCTTGATGCAAATCAAAACATCCTGTTTGCAACTAGGGCCCAAGTGCTGCCACTGATGTGGTGGGTGTCTGTGTGGCCCAATTTTTGGAAAAAAGGGAGACTCCGCTTGGAGTAACCCTTGCTTGCTGTGTTTTTAAAAGAAGCCAAGATGAACAGAGCTGGGATCAGGAAAGACTTTGCTACCTACCCCGGTGTCATCCTGGGGACGGCTAAGAATAGCGTATTTTTGAATGTGCTTGATGCAAATCAAAACATCCTGTTTGCAACTAGGGCCCAAGTGCTGCCACTGATGGGGTGGGTGTCTGTGTGGCCCAATTTTTGGAAAAAAGGGAGACTCCGCTTGGAGTAACCCTTGCTTGCTGTGTTTTTAAAAGAAGCCAAGATGAACAGAGCTGGGATCAGGAAAGACTTTGCTACCTACCCCGGTGTCATCCTGGGGACGGATAAGAATAGCGTATTTTTGAATGTGCTTGATGCAAATCAAAACATCCTGTTTGCAACTAGGGCCCAAGTGCTGCCACTGATGTGGTGGGTGTCTGTGTGGCCCAATTTTTGGAAAAAAGGGAGACTCCGCTTGGAGTAACCCTTGCTTGCTGTGTTTTTAAAAGAAGCCAAGATGAACAGAGCTGGGATCAGGAAAGACTTTGCTACCTACCCCGGTGTCATCCTGGGGACGGATAAGAATAGCGTATTTTTGAATGTGCTTGATGCAAATCAAAACATCCTGTTTGCAACTAGGGCCCAAGTGCTGCCACTGATGTGGTGGGTGTCTGTGTGGCCCAATTTTTGGAAAAAAGGGAGACTCCGCTTGGAGTAACCCTTGCTTGCTGTGTTTTTAAAAGAAGCCAAGATGAACAGAGCTGGGATCAGGAAAGACTTTGCTACCTACCCCGGTGTCATCCTGGGGACGGCTAAGAATAGCGTATTTTTGAATGTGCTTGATGCAAATCAAAACATCCTGTTTGCAACTAGGGCCCAAGTGCTGCCACTGATGGGGTGGGTGTCTGTGTGGCCCAATTTTTGGAAAAAAGGGAGACTCCGCTTGGAGTAACCCTTGCTTGCTGTGTTTTTAAAAGAAGCCAAGATGAACAGAGCTGGGATCAGGAAAGACTTTGCTACCTACCCCGGTGTCATCCTGGGGACGGATAAGAATAGCGTATTTTTGAATGTGCTTGATGCAAATCAAAACATCCTGTTTGCAACTAGGGCCCAAGTGCTGCCACTGATGTGGTGGGTGTCTGTGTGGCCCAATTTTTGGAAAAAAGGGAGACTCCGCTTGGAGTAACCCTTGCTTGCTGTGTTTTTAAAAGAAGCCAAGATGAACAGAGCTGGGATCAGGAAAGACTTTGCTACCTACCCCGGTGTCATCCTGGGGACGGCTAAGAATAGCGTATTTTTGAATGTGCTTGATGCAAATCAAAACATCCTGTTTGCAACTAGGGCCCAAGTGCTGCCACTGATGGGGTGGGTGTCTGTGTGGCCCAATTTTTGGAAAAAAGGGAGACTCCGCTTGGAGTAACCCTTGCTTGCTGTGTTTTTAAAAGAAGCCAAGATGAACAGAGCTGGGATCAGGAAAGACTTTGCTACCTACCCCGGTGTCATCCTGGGGACGGCTAAGAATAGCGTATTTTTGAATGTGCTTGATGCAAATCAAAACATCCTGTTTGCAACTAGGGCCGAAGTGCTGCCACTGATGGGGTGGGTGTCTGTGTGGCCCAATTTTTGGAAAAAAGGGAGACTCCGCTTGGAGTAACCCTTGCTTGCTGTGTTTTTAAAAGAAGCCAAGATGAACAGAGCTGGGATCAGGAAAGACTTTGCTACCTACCCCGGTGTCATCCTGGGGACGGATAAGAATGGCGTATTTTTGAATGTGCTTGATGCAAATCTAGCTGTGAAGTGTACAACTGGGGCACAACTGCTGCCACTGAATGGGTGGGTGTGTGTGGGGCCCAATTTTTGGAAAAAAGGGGAGACTCCGCTTGGAGTAACCCTTGCTTACATTGTTTTTAAAAGAAGCCAAGATGAACAAGTCATGGGTCAGCAAAGACTTTGCTACCTACCCCAGTGTCATCCTGGGGACGGCTAAGAATAGCGTATTTTTGAATGTGCTTGATGCAAATCAAAACATCCTGTTTGCAACTAGGGCCCAAGTGCTGCCACTGATGGGGTGGGTGTCTGTGTGGCCCAATTTTTGGAAAAAAGGGAGACTCCGCTTGGAGTAACCCTTGCTTGCTGTGTTTTTAAAAGAAGCCAAGATGAACAGAGCTGGGATCAGGAAAGACTTTGCTACCTACCCCGGTGTCATCCTGGGGACGGATAAGAATGGCGTATTTTTGAATGTGCTTGATGCAAATCTAGCTGTGAAGTGTACAACTGGGGCACAACTGCTGCCACTGAAGGGGTGGGTGTGTGGGGCCCAATTTTTGGAAAAAAGGGAGACTCCGCTTGGAGTCACCTTGCGGTGTTTTACATGACTTTAGAAGGGCGTGCCATGCCTATATCTGTGTGTCCTCCTCTTTTTCCTTGTCCAGCTGTTTTGTTTTCGCATGAGTACATGTCCTTGTCACTTTCCCATGTGTTTGTGTTGTGTTGTGAGTTGTTTGTCACCTTTTGGACACCTTTGAGGGTGTTTTCTAGGTGTTTTACTGTGTTTGTGATTGCCTGCCATTGTTTCCTATGGGCTCGAGTTCGGTTCGTCGAACGTTCGACGAGCCGAACTCGAGCCAGACCCCCCATTCGGCGAACCGCCTCGAGCCGAACCGGGACCGGTTCGCTCATCTCTAGACGTGACACAGCAAAAAGGGGAGAGTATAGAGACGTACTTTGGGAGGTTACAGCTGAAGTGGACAGACATGGGGTACAGTGCAAGAAATGACCTTGATATAAAAATATTGGTGAATGCATTCATTGACGGTATGAATAAGTTTTTACGAGAAGCAGTACAGACGGCCAGACCTGAGTGGAGAAACATGGACCCAACAGACCTTCTGCAAGTAGCTAAGGGGGTTGAACTGACAAAATGCAAGCGACCAGTTATGTATGCTAGAGCACAAGGAAGACAGTGGAAACAGAGGAGGGGGGCACCAGGTGACCTAGCGACCGTACAGTGCTGGAATTGTGGACAGAATGGACATTATGCCAGACAGTGCAAAAACTCCAAAAAGGAGAGTGAGCAGACTGATTTCCCTCCTCCCTTGCCTCTGACCTAGGAAACTGGCAACCCAGTGACAAATGTGTACCCTGTTTTCGTTCCCTCAGGACCTGGTCCCACCTTACTTACGACCATAACCATGCCAGGGGGGAAAGAGGCAGAATTTTTAATTGACACTGGGGCAGCCGGCACTGTGGTACATAAAGACCTGATAATGCCAGACATGATCACTGACGAGACTGTGGAGTGTGTCGGGGTGGAGGGATTGGTGTCTGAAACTCCATTGACAAAACAGATGAAGCTGAGATTACAAGATAGCCAGGAAATTCTCACAAAGCTTATTGTTAGTGAAAATACTCCTATGAATTTGCTGGGGGCTGATGTGTTAAGTGCTATCCAGGCTACCATACAATACACCCCAGAAGGTATTACAGTCACAAGTCCCCTCTCTGACAAACACTTGTGCAAGATTGCAGCAATGGTGTACATGTCCAAATCTGCGAGAGTGTCCGATACCAGAACTAGTGAAGACATAGCAATGCAACAAGTTCCAGACATTGTATGGGCAAAGGGAAAAACTGATGTTGGTCGGCTTCCTATTCCCCCAGTCATGATAAAATTAAAAGAAGGCTCCACTCCTCCTTGTTTAAAGCAGTATCCCTTAAGCCCAGCCAAATCAATGGCCCTGACCAGAGATATAAGAGAATACGTGGAAGCAGGGGCTCTAGTACAAAGGTCCTCCCCCTGTAACACTCCCTTGTATCCAATCAAGAAAAAAGGGCCCAAAGGTTCCCCTGACACGTACAGAATGGTGCATGATTTGAGAGCTGTCAATGCTGTCACTGAGAGTGTAACACCAATTGTTCCAAACCCACATACCTTACTGTCACAAATCCCAGGGACCTCCAAATGTTTTACAGTAATCGATTTGGCAAATGCATTTTTCTCTGTGCCTCTACACCCTGACTGTCAGTATCTTTTTGCCTTCACACATGAGGGGAAACAGTACATGTGGACAGTCCTCCCGCAAGGAGGAATGAATTCACCTACCATTTATTCTACAGCTATGGCAAAAATTCTGGAGCAGTGGCAACCGCCTCATCCACAGGTTACGCTATTGCAGTACGTGGATGACCTTTTGCTCTGCTGTCCAGACCAGACGTCCTGCAAGGAAGCCACAATTTCTTTGCTGTGTTTTCTGGCAGAGAATGGTTGCAAAGTTTCACGTGAAAAATTACAGTACTGTAAGCAAAAGGTAACATTTTTGGGTCACTGTATCTCTGAAGGTACGAGACACCTGACTGAGGAGAGAAAACAAGCAGTCCAAAATCTCTCCTTATCCAGGTCCCACCGGCAACTGCGCACCTTTTTGGGCTTAGTGTCATACTGCAGGCCTTGGATAAGGTCTGCCTCGCAAATGATGCAACCCCTCTATGATTGTCTGGCATCTGACCCCTTTGACCTCACTCAGGAAGCTATTGATTCCTTTCATTCCCTTAAACTACTCATTGTATCTGCCCCGGCCCTGGGTATTCCAAATTACGATCAACCATTTTTCTTGTTTTGCACAGAACAGGGAGGGCATGCGACAGCCGTCCTCACACAGCAACATGGTGACAAACAAAGACCAATAGCTTACTACTCAGCGCGATTGGACCCAGTTGTCAGAGGGTCACCCACGTGTGTCCGTGCTGTAGCGGCTGCTGCAGTACTGCTAGGGAAAGCTTGCGAGATCACATTGACATTTCCCTTAACAATTTACTCCCCGCATGACATTCATGCTATACTTGTGCAAGTCCAACCAAAACACCTGTCTATGGCCAGACAGCTCAGACTTGAATGTGCCCTTCTGATTCCTGAGTATGTCACCCTCAAGAGGTGTAATGTTCTGAATCCAGCCACCCTTTTGCCAGTAGATTCAGAAAAGGGGGAATTGGTGACAATGGTAGCAAGTGAGGATGAATACTTTGACATGACGCACGAGCATGACTGCATAGAGCTGATGAGTCAGGAGACAGCAGGTTTTCCACATGTCTATGATACACCTATTACTAATGCAGATTTTGAGTTTTTTGTAGATGGCTCCAGATACCACCTGGATGGGAGATTCTACACTGGATATGCAGTAGTATCCTCACATGAGGTAATCCGAGCTGAACCACTCCCGCCGCACATGTCCGCGCAGGAGGCGGAGCTAACAGCGCTCATTGAGGCGTGTAGAGCGGGGTCAGGTAGGAAAATTAATGTTTATTCAGACTCAAAGTATGGATTTGGGATCTGTCATGATTTTGGCCCTATCTGGAGAAGTAGAGCTTTTCTTACGTCAGCTGGTAAGCCTATTAAAAATGCAGAATTGGTAAAACGGTTAATGGAGGCACTAATGTTACCAGTCCAGGTTGGCATCATTAAGGTGAAAGCACACACAAAAGGTGACTCACTGGAGGTAGCGGGCAATAGAAGGGCGGATGCAGCTGCGAAAGCAGCGGCAAAGAGGCCTAGGGATCAGAGGATAGTGGCAGGGAGCCAGCAAGTCCCAGCCACAGTGAGTCTGGATGTCCTGAAATCCCTCCAGCATCAGGCTGCCCAAACAGAGAAGGAACACTGGGGGAAAATGGGAGCTGGGCTGAACTCGAATGGAGTATGGGAAAGTAAGGACAGGTTGTGTTTACCAAGGTCCCTGTTCCCTATGATGGCACAAGCAACACATGGCCCCACTCACGCCTCAAAAAGTCACATGTGTAACTAGGTGAATGCCTTCTGGATCGCTCCTGGCTTCAGTTACGTAGCCTCCAAACACGTACAATCCTGCATTATCTGCGCACAACACAACCCAGGTAAAACAGTAAAAGTCCCTAAGAAAGCAACACCCAGACCGCTCTATCCGTTTCAACGACTGCAAATAGACTACATACAACTACCCAAGGTAGGAGTGTATGAATACGTCCTGGTATGTGTAGATCTCTTCTCAGGATGGGTTGAGGCCTATCCAGTAAAATGTGCAAATGCTAAAACAACTGCAGAAAAACTGATGAAGGAACTAGTCTGTCGGTATGGCATCCCAGAAGCCATAGAAAGTGACAGGGGTACACACTTCACTGGAGAAATAATGAGGGACATTATGCAGGCCCTGGGAATAGAGCAGGCATTCCATACCCCTTATCATCCACAGAGCAGTGGAAAAGTAGAGAGATTAAACGGGACACTTAAACTAAAAAATTCAAAAGGCCATGGCAGAGACAGGAAAGAATTGGGTAGAGTGCTTATCCCTGGCACTCTTTTCAGTCAGACACACTCCAAATAGAAAGACAGGCTTGTCTCCTTTTGAAGTCCTTTTTGGTAGTGCCCCAAAAACAGGTCTCTACTTTCCACAAGTGTTACAGATGCAGCACGGCACTATGACAGCCTATGTCCAGGCCTTACAGGAAAGACTTAATGTGGTGCATAAACATGTCTTTTCATCCATTCCAGATCCCAATGCAAGTGCAGATGTGCATCAGCTGAATCCAGGTGATTGGGTGGTCGTGCGCAGACACGTGAGAAGGAGCCTAGATCCACGCTTTGATGGCCCATTCCAAGTCCAGCTGACCACATCCACCTCAGTGAAACTTGAGGGAAAACCCACCTGGATCCACGCCAGTCACTGTAAAAAGGTCACTCCACCGGCAGAATGACAGTTTTGCTAATTATCCTGCTAGGTGTAGCAGGGATGCTGCACCCAACAAAGACACTGAGTGAACTTTTAACTACGGACTGGGATAATAAACTCATTCGCCACCATATTTCTCTTACTGAGGACATGGAAGGAGAAAAGCCAAAAGACTGTTGGATCTGCACACACAGTCCTATTTCTTCAAAGACTATGCCTTATTTAGCCTTACCTCTGGAACCACAGGAGGTGTTGGTACCAGACTGTATACACAATGAAACCTGGACTGAATCTAGATTTTTGGGAGAAGATGTACCTCGTGATGTATCTGCTACATTGACTATAGTTGGATGGGTCACTAAACCCTGGTTCCAGCTAAATATCACACGACCCGATGGATACTCGTGGTGGATGGAATACGATTCAGACAAGGGCATAATTGCCAAAATAAAGACTAAGATTCCTCATTCGGGCCCCATTCCCCATGATGGATTATGGTTCAGTCTTCAATACAATGGTGTTGGAAATTGTGGAAAAGACAATAACTGTTTCTATATACATACACATGACTCAACCAAGGACAATGAGACAGTATATCAGAAGGGTATTGAGGGCTGTACATCATCATTTATTAGACGGACTTTTAGGAGGGAGCGGGGTAGCTGTATCTCGGGTATGACCGGAAAACAAATGAACAATACATGGTGTGCTCATAAAGTCATGAAGGGGCTTCTGAATCTGCTTTATTGTGTACAAAGTCAAACTCACTTTTGTATTTTCCCAGAGGGAGTGTTTTTGGTTTGTGGGAATCGTGCTCACAAGTGGGTGAGCCCTGACATGAGAGGGGTTTGCACACTTGCCAGACTTACACCAGTCACTTTCATAGTCCCTCATAGTGAAGTAGATGTAGCAGCTGTCCCAATTCATACCTTGTATAAACGAGCAGCAGATAATAAACCCCGGCCAAATGGTAGGCCTCATGTAGTAGAAATGGGAAAAGCAAATAAGGTATTTAGTGCTATTTTCATACACCCTTTCTTAATGCAAATGTGGGACAAGCTAGTAGAGTCCACTGACTACCTGGATGATCAAATTTTTCGGGTTCTTGAGATTCTAAATGCTACCAATGCTATACAAAAACAATTAATTGTAGTCACTAACCAGCATACTATAGTGCTAGACTTTGTGACAGCAAAAGACGGCGGAATGTGTCAAATAATTGGTCCTGCCTGTTGCCATTACATTGACCCTGCAGGCAACCTCCAGGTTAGAGCAGATATACAGAAAACAAGTGAACTTAGGGATAAATGGTTAAAAGAGCACGATGCCAACAAGGACTCCTGGTGGGGAAATACATTTTCTTTTATGAATCCAGCCAATTGGTTTAAAGGCATAGCAGGTTGGGTTTCTGGCATTATACAAACCTGTATGCAAATATTGTTGTTCTGTCTACTGCTTTATATAGCTGTAAAAACATTGATATATGCATTACCTAAACTAATGAATAATGTATGTTCTAAGAGTCCCAGCATTGAACCCTCTGTAGTTTACTACGGACCCCAAATGGCCTCTGCTGACCGGGAGTAGGTGTCCACACTGAGGGTGGATGGGTGAAGTGGTAGGAAGACCCCTCATGGGTACTAGGCCCATGAGCCAGCAGCTCCTGTTTGGACGCCTACTGACCGTGTAGTGAAGGTTATACCATTTACAAAAGGGGGAAATTGATATAGAAGGGTTAATAGTTTCTCTATTTCTTCATTAAAGATTTATTGTTATTAGTAAGTATATCTGATGGTAGTTCATAGTCATTATGGAGCCTACGGAATAAGAGACAGGCTCAAGGATTATTATGGTCTCTAAATGTTCTTCTTATCTTCTTCTTATCTCATATGCATGACTCTACATTTTTGTTTTGCTAAAACTTAAAGGTCATATGAGCAACTAGTAAAGTTCAGCTAGAAGTTTTTTTCTTTTTCTTTTGCAATATCACATTGATCTGTAAATGGTATAAATAAACTGTACTTTCATTAAATAAACAGAAGAAATTGATCATGCCCACATGGATGCTGGTCTTTTCTCTCCGAGCGCTCGATCTTGATTAGGTCTGAAGAGGCCTAATTGAGAAGACCTCACTGGTGATCCCATAAGCTGACTTGTGACAAAACAGAACAGCTACAACAACGCTGAGTCTACAATTGATGGCCTTCGTGAAGGTGGATTTTGTAGTAGTTGTGATTATATAACAGAAGTATTTCTTGCAGTTTAATTTTGATTTTCAGTGTTTAAGAAATCGATTACAAAATAATGATATTCTTATGAGCTTACAATCTATGTGAATGACTCTTTGCACTTGCTATAATTAACATTACATATTTTTTTCCTCAAATAAAATAACAAAACTTTTACAAGGATTACGGGCAAAAAACTACCAGTAAGTGGTACAAAATAATGAAAAATAAGTGCTTAAGTTAAGGAACACATTTCGTTGCCTACATCTAGTTTGCTATCACCTATAATAGTATTCCTTCATGGAAGGTGAATTAAAAATAATTTATGACATAAAGAAAGAACATACATTAATTGGCACTTACTGTTGGTCCTGGTGGTCCTTCAGGTCCTGGAAAACCAATATCTCCTACTGGTCCCCTCTCACCCTGAAATATACATAAGCACAAATAAGTGTGATATACATGGAGGTATAAATAAGATGTGTGTAATGTAAATTCCAACATTCAAACTATGTTATATTATAAGTAATACAACCATGGATTTTTCTTTAAATCTCTCGGTAATATACAAAATCACAGAAAACATATACAGTTAGGTCCAGAAATATTTGAACAGTGACACAAGTTTTGTTATTTTAGCTGTTTACAAAAACATGTTCAGAAATACAATTATATATATAATATGGGCTGAAAGTGCACACTCCCAGCTGCAATATGAGAGTTTTTACATCCAAATCGGAGAAAGGGTTTAGGAATCATAGCTCTGTAATGCATAGCCTCCTCTTTTTAAAGGGACCAAAAGTAATTGGACAATGGACTCTAAGGGCTGCAATTAACTCTGAAGGCGTCTCCCTCATTAACCTGTAATCAATGAAGTAGTTAAAAGGTCTGGGGTTGATTACAGGTGTTGGTTTTGCATTTGGAAGCTGTTGCTGTGACCAGACAACATGCGGTCTAAGGAACTCTCAATTGAGGTGAAGCAGAACATCCTGAGGCTGAAAAAAAAGAAAAAATCCATCAGAGAGATAGCAGACATGCTTGGAGTAGCAAAATCAACAGTCGGGTACATTCTGAGAAAAAAGGAATTGACTGGTGAGCTTGGGAACTCAAAAAGGCCTGGGCGTCCACGGATGACAACAGTGGTGGATGATCGCCGCATACTTTCTTTGGTGAAGAAGAACCCGTTCACAACATCAACTGAAGTCCAGAACACTCTCAGTGAAGTAGGTGTATCTGTCCCTAAGTCAACAGTAAAGAGAAGACTCCATGAAAGTAAATACAAAGGGTTCACATCTAGATGCAAACCATTCATCAATTCCAAAAATAGACAGGCCAGAGTTAAATTTGCTGAAAAACACCTCATGAAGCCAGCTCAGTTCTGGAAAAGTATTCTATGGACAGATGAGACAAAGATCAACCTGTACCAGAATGATGGGAAGAAAAAAGTTTGGAGAAGAAAGGGAACGGCACATGATCCAAGGCACACCACATCCTCTGTAAAACATGGTGGAGGCAACGTGATGGCATGGGCATGCATGGCTTTCAATGGCACTGGGTCACTTGTGTTTATTGATGACATAACAGCAGACAAGAGTAGCCGGATGAATTCTGAAGTGTACCGGGATATACTTTCAGCCCAGATTCAGCCAAATGCCGCAAAGTTGATCGGACGGCGCTTCATAGTACAGATGGACAATGACCCCAAGCATACAGCCAAAGCTACCCAGGAGTTCATGAGTGCAAAAAAGTGGAACATTCTGCAATGGCCAAGTCAATCACCAGATCTTAACCCAATTGAGCATGCATTTCACTTGCTCAAATCCAGACTTAAGACGGAAAGACCCACAAACAAGCAAGACCTGAAGGCTGCGGCTGTAAAGGCCTGGCAAAACATTAAGAAGGAGGAAACCCAGCGTTTGGTGATGTCCATGGGTTCCAGACTTAAGGCAGTGATTGCCTCCAAAGGATTCGCAACAAAATATTGAAAATAAAAATATTTTGTTTGGGTTTGGTTTATTTGTCCAATTACTTTTGACCTCCAAAATGTGGAGTGTTTGTAAAGAAATGTGTACAATTCCTACAATTTCTATCAGATATTTTTGTTCAAACCTTCAAATTAAACGTTACAATCTGCACTTGAATTCTGTTGTAGAGGTTTCATTTCAAATCCAATGTGGTGGCATGCAGAGCCCAACTCGCGAAAATTGTGTCACTGTCCAAATATTTCTGGACCTAACTGTATGTACAAAACAGAGAAAATGTGTAAAGATCATAGAAACATGGTTGGAGTGATCAGGAAAAACATTTTCTGAATGTTCATATGTGTTCAGTAGAAGTGGACAGTTCCTAATCTTGCAGACAATGGAATAGTCGATGGCATGGTAATCTGGTCCTCACAATGGAAAACTGCTCACAAAGGTCTGAACATGGTGAAGGTAACAGTCATTCTTTTCCCAATATACACTCCTTAACATTGAAATTGCAAAAACAAGAAGTAAAGTCATGGAAATAGGCAAATCACAAGTATAATAGATATGTTAATGATGGAAAATATTGAAATAGAATTTTCGATTTATTCAATATCGAATAAGAGTTCTACACCAGAAATACATGCACTTTCACACCTTGGCATGCCATCAATGAGATTACTAATGGATATCTGAGGAGTGTACTGCCAAATTAAATGCACTTGGGCATTCAAATCAGTAAAATCCACTGCTGGCAGCACCCTCTGCAATTGCTGACCAATGATGTTTCAGATGTGCTGACGGGGCACAAGTCTGGAGAAACTGTAGGCCATGGTAGCACATTTAGGCCATACGGTCTGCTCATACAGTTGCTTGAGTAACATACATCCTGGCATTGTTGTGATGAAAAGCAGCTTCTAATACACTATGGAGAAATGGTCATACCACAAGATCCCTGACCAATTAATTGCCAAGCTGTTAGAGTACCTAGAATGAAGACTAGAGAGGGTTTGCTACTATGCATTATGCCACCCACACTATTATTCCAGGAGTAAGAATGGTGTGACCTTAACTATTGAAGTAGGGAATAAACTGGAAAGACAAAAAGTGCAAAAGTATCTTACCCGAGTAAACAGTGAAAAAAAAATCAATCAGATGTGCTCATCTGGTAAGTTTGTGTGACCACAGCCACATTAAAGACTTTGATTAAACTGCTGCAGACCCACAGAGAAGACTTAGAACACTGGAACAAAATTGGTCAATGCTACGCTGCCTGACGATAAAGAAGGGAATCCTTATCGTCAGGCACTAACTTATTTCGTTCCCGCCTTCTATGTTACCTAATGCAGGTCAATTCATTGTCCCAGTCAGGTTAAAAAGTTGTTTTGTAATGAGTCATTCTGCAAATTAAATTAGATGTCACAAAGTCTAAAGTGCCAAACAATTTTTACTGAAACCATTTGCACAATACTGGGCTGTGAGCCAGACTTGCAGCAATGTGTGTTCCATTGACCTAATGCCACCACGCTCAAAAGCTATCATGGTTCAGACAAAGATGGCAATGGATGCTGCAATTCAAGTCTATCCTTTTCAGTGACAATTCCCTGTGTTCATCATGTGCAATATTATGAAGAAACCTTTATAGGGGAATGTGAAAGTCTCACAAGAGTCATTTTGCTTGTGCTATTGTGAGCAACCTGCATGGCCTAAACATGCTACCATGGCCTTCAGCATCTCTGAACTTGTCTTCCATTAAGCACATCTGAGATGTCACTTGTCGATAACTGCAACGGAAGCTGCCAGCTGAGGACCTTGATGATTTACATTCGCTGTAACTGAACAGTCATCAGTCAGGCTTTCTAACTTTCTTAGGGGTACATAGGGAATTAATCACAGCATTATAATTGCATTTAGAACTTACTAATCTACAATAGAAAAGTGCAAAACATATCAAAATACTCAAAATTTTGTTTCTGTCCTCTAGGACCTTGTTCACATTAGTATTCTGAATTTAAATGTAGCAAAAGGAGCAAAGCAAGTAATGGGCCAATGATGCCAAAAATGGCTTATTACTCACTTTGCTTGTCTTTATCCTAAATGAAATGGGAATAAGGGGCAGGGTAGTGTATTATGTATTATACTTTGTAACATGAATGATTCGTACTATCTCTTCCAAGCTTTCATGGTGCTTTTGCATGCGTCATCTTGATGCAGCTTTGTTGAAAAGCAGATTATAAATTAGGTAGAGATGTATAGGAAAGATTAATCTTATATATGTTTTTTTCAAACAACATCTAGTTTTTTCTTCAAAATCTCAATAAAAAAATCTGTAGCAAAATGTCACTTATGAATGTCTTATTGCAATACTTAAGAGATTTTTGGGATGTCAATCATCCTTTTATAGTTTAATTTATTTACAACTTAGAAGTGACTGCAACATTTCCCTCCATATTGTACTAGGTTTGTACCTATAGTTTGGAGTTATTTAGACAAAACAGACTTAAATGCTGTGTGTGAAGCCAGGTTTTTACCCTACATTGACAAGTGCATGTACAAACAGCTTGTGACTAGTGATGAGTGAACTAGCAGATATTCGGGATTGGTGGGACTAATCGGATTTAAAATAAAAATAAATTCCAGTCCAGAATTGATCTCGGATATCTGGCCAGACGCCAGTCTCCATATAAGTCTATGGTGACCAGAAACTAGTGCATTAAAATGGTGGTAGAAGGATTAGGAGGATTAGCGCAAGCTCGCTATACTTACCGAGTCTCCGGCTGGGCTGTAATTGCTTCCAGGCTGCTCACTCTAATTCTGGGGCCACTCATTTACCTTCATATATATTCACTGTTTACCATTCCCACCAACGGTCTAGGCTCCTGTAATTTGTTGCAGTCAGACGCGTTCCCAGCCTGCATGACAGTGCCTGACTGCCTGCGATCACAGAGCCTGTGTGAGGGTCTATATCATGGTATAAAAATAAATAAATTGATATAAGGCCCTGTCACACACAGAGATAAATCTGCGGCAGATCTGTGGTTGCAGTGAAATTGTGGACAATCAGTGCCAGGTTTGTGGCCGTGTACAAATGGAACAATATGTCCATGATTTTACTGCAACCACAGACCTGACAAAGATTTATTTCTGTGTGTGACAGGGCCTATATGGTCCCCCATGTACTGTGATACTCAGCACAGATAAAGTATATGGCTACAGGATGCAGCCCCCAGCCATGCCCTTATCTTAGCTGTGTTTCAATATAAGAGACACCGCATGTGGAATTTCTATTGTTATTATTTAATTAAATAATTTTAAAAAATGGCATGCAGTCCCCCCAATTTTTATGCTCAGTCATGATAAAGCCGAACAGCTGGGGTTTGGTATTCTCAAGCTGGTGAGACACCTGCCTATTGGGCCCCTCCTGCCTAAAAATAGCAGTCTGCAGCTGCTCAGAATTGTAGCATCCATTTGATGTGACAAACCCAGAACTTTACCCAGCTCAGCCTGATTGCTCTGGTGTGGTAGCAATTGAGGTAATAAGGAATTAATAATAGCCCACAACTACGTCTAAGCCCTAGATTAGTAATAGGAGGCGTTACCCCATTACAAATCTGTCAGTGAAAAGAAATAAACACAAACACCCAAAAAATCCCTTATTTGAAACAAAATAAAAAAACACCCTCTTTCAGCAATTTATTAACCCCAAAAGCAACCAGGTCCAATGTATTCTACATGAGGTCCCACAATGATTCCAGCTCTGCTACATCTGAAGCCACAGCGTGCGGCCATAGAACGTGACTGCCCCCGTGAGCTTCAGGCAGAGACTGAGTCGTGTGTTGAGCGGTGATGTCACTCAGGTTAGTTGTGGTCACAGCTCGAGGTTCCCACGGTACTTCACCAGTGATCGCAGGTAACCTGACCTCAGGTGACCTAATTAAACTAACAGACCTGCATCCCCTGGCAGAAAACCTGTTATGAATGATATTTATGTCAGCTTGGCTTTTGCTGGTTGTGAAGAGGTTAAGATTCTTCCTGAGGATGTTTCTGGTCTCCCTCCAGTGGCCAATGCTGGAAGTGTGTCAGGTTCTTTGCTTGTCACTAAGACAGGAGCAGGGCCTGGCTTTAATCCCAGTGGGCAAATCATGTCCAGTCCTTTTGTATAAAGGAATGGATTCTGCCTCAGACTGATGCCAGTGATATCGTTTTCCTGTGTCAATCTAGCTCCAGTAAACATGTCTTGAACACCTGGTCCTCTTGTCATGTCGGCTGTTTGCCTGTGACCCACCAGATATTTCTCCAGTGTGCTCCAGCTTGTTTTTTTTCCCTTGGAAATCTCCAGTGCTGTCTGCTGCAATGTGTCTGCTGTTTGGATGCAATTTTTGCCTTTTTTCCTAGTCCTCTTGATCTCACTTTTTGGAGCCTGGGATTAGTACTTTGTCTTCTTTCCTACGACTGAATGGTTTTCATGCATTTTCTCTTGTGTGCAATGTTTTTTTGATTCTGTTTAAAGTCCTTTTGAAATGCTATGGAAACTGTTCATTCTCAGTGAAAAAATGCATAGTAGAGTTTTTTCTCTATGTCTGAATATTGTTTTGTGTTTTTTCGCTCAAATGTGTTTATGTTCCATTGTGTTCCCACTGATGATCTTTATCAAAAGGACATTGCTGAGAATCCAGTGAAGGCTTTTTTCCACCATTTTTGCACATTCACTTTTTGTTGTATTTAGTATTCCACTTCTATATACTGCTCCTTATTAGGGATGAGCGAATGTATTCGCCACTATTCGGTATCTGACGGATAATGGGGTATTCGAGGTATTCGCTTCGATACTTTCATTTTTATTTTTGACTTCCTGGCGCCTGTTTTCCAGCCAATGAACACATCTGATGTTGCTTGCCCTCACAGTAACGCCGCAGCCATCTTTGTTGTGGTGTTACTGTGATTGGCTTGGCAGCACAGTGTCATAGAGGCTATATAAGCAAGCGGCCATTTTGTGAATACGCAGTGATAGTGAGCCGGCAGTGTAGGTATTGTGTGCGGGAGAGCGTTCTTAGATCCAACTAATAAATAGTCGTTCTAAGGGCTGAACACAGTGTCCAGTAGCTGCTAGCAGCTCCATAAATAGCTTTTTGACAATCAGAAGGCAGGTCTTTCGGTCACTCGCTGTGTCTGTCGGTCTCTTCTTCTCCCCCCTCATACTCATCGATCACTGACTGATCACCGACGCAACGCTGCACGGCTGTCACACTGCTCCGGCAGCTTCTCCTGCTTTTGAAAATGCCGACTGCTCATTATTCAATCTCATATTCCCTGCTTCCCACGCCTACTGGCGCCTATGATTGCTTGCATTCAGACGCGCCCCCACGTTGAGTGACAGCTGACTCACTGCAACCAATCACAGCCGCCGGTGGGCGGGTCTATGTAGTGCAGTAAAATAAATTAATAAATAATTAAAAAAATGGCAAATTTTGATACCAACCAAGATAAAGCCACATGGCTGAAGGCTAGTATTCTCAGGATGGGGAGCCCCATATTATGGGGAGCCCCCCAGCCTAAAAATATCAGTCAGCAGCCACCCGGAATTGCAGCATCTGTTAGATGCAACAGTCCTGGGACTCTAGCCAGCTCATCCCGAATTGCCCTGGTACGGTGGCAATCGGGGTAATAAGGAGTTAATTGCAGCCCATAGCTGCCACTAAGTCCTAGGTTAATCATGGCAGTCGTCTATGAGACACCCCCAATGATTAACCTGTAAGTGAAAACAAATAAACACTTACACCCGAAAAAATCCTTTATTTGGAAGAAAAGACAAAAAAACCCCCACCCTCTTTCACCACTTTATTAAATCCCCAAATACCCCTCCAGGTCCGGCGTAATGCTCACGAGGTCCCGCAATGCATCCAGCTCTGCTACATAAAGCTGACAGGAGCGGCCGTGGAACACTGCCGCACTCTGTCAGCTCCATGCAGCAACTGAAGTGAGCCGTGCAATCAGCGGTGATGTCACTCAGGTGACCCGAGGACACCGCTCTCAGGTGGAGGACTGCAGCTGGCCGCAGGGTCACCTGAGTGACGGCACCGCTGATTGCGTGGTTCACTTCAGTCACTCAGGGGATTTGCGGTGAGGGATTTGCGGTGAGTCCTTCACCTGTGATCGCAAATCAGGCCACGGCACACAGACAGAACAGCGTGTTGACAATGAAGTCAGGTGAAGTTCATCCGAGTTCATTCTGATCACGCGGCTCCATCTTACAGACAGCCATGCTCTATGCTCTGCTTGCTGTCAATAAATAGAAATATTCCCCAAAACGTCTGTTTGCTGTCAGTGAATGAAACATTGCCCACCATCTCTGCTTGCTGTCATTGAATGGAAACATTCCCCAACACGTCAGCTTGCTGTCATTGAATGGAAACATTCCCCAACACGTCAGCATGCTGTCTTTGAATGGAAACATTCCCCAACACGTCTGCTTGCTGTCAGTGACTGGAAACTTTCCCCACCATCTTTACTTGCTGTCAGTGAATGGAAACATTTCCCACCATCTCTGCTTGCTGTTAGTGAGTGGAAACATTCCTCATCATCTCTGCTTGCTGTCATTGAATGGAAACATTCCCCAACAATTTTGCTTGTTGTCAGTGAATGGAAACATTCCCCACCATCTCTGCTTGCTGTCAGTGAGTGGAAACATTCCCGACCAGTGTTTTGGATGCATCTTTGACAATGCGGTCCCACTCGACCTGGTACATCCCCATTCAACATGGCTGGCTGCGAAACAGAGCCACACGATCAGAATGAACTCAGATGAACTTCACCCGACTTCATTGTCATTGCGCGGCTCTGTCTGTGTGCCGCGACCTCATTGCAAATCAGATCACAGGTAAAGGGCTCACCGGTGACCACAAATCCCCTGAGGGACTGAAATGAGCTGCGCAATCAGCGGTGCCGTCACTCAGGTGACCCATGGCCAGCTGCAATCCTCCACCAGAGAGCTGTGGCCGAGGGTAACCTGAGTGACGTCACCGCTGATTGCGCGGCTCACTTCAGTTGCTGCATGGAGCTGACAGAGAGAGGTGGTGTTCCATGGCCGCTCCTGTCAGCTTCATGTAGCAGAGGTGGATGCATCGTGGGATCTCATGAGAATTACGCCGATCCTGGAGGGGTATTTGGGGATTTTAATAAAGTGGTGAAAGAGGGTGTTTTTTTTTTTGTCTTTTATTCCAAATAAAGGATTTTTTCGGGTGTATGTGTTTATTTACTTTCACTTACAGGTTAATCATTGGGGGTGTCTCATAGACAACTGCCATGATTAACGTAGGACTTAGTGATTAACCTAGGAAATCACACACAGGTCTTCACACACAGCTAAGGCACAGGAGTTCCAGCATCCACAAAGGCTCTGACTACATGCCATTGGCATACAGGACCCTATTGTCTAATTGTTCCACCCAAACCTATAGCCACAGCTATTTTCTTTGGAACTATAAACCATCGGGGACAGATAACTCTGTGAATAAGGTCATAGGCCGAAACGTCAGAGATTACTTGTTTACCCCAAAGAAGTTCTATTCCTTTGCTTGGCTTTTTTGATTCTGAATAAAATTATCATTTATTGACATTTGAGTGCGCAGTGTAACTATATATGCCTCCAATTACAGATGCTATGTGCAGCTATCATGGTATAAAAATAAATAAATACAAAAATTGGTGTAGTCTCCCCCTAAATTATGATACCCAGCACAGATAAAGCATATGACTACAGGCTGCAGTTCCCAGCCATGCGCTTAACTTGGCTGTGTATCAAACTAAGAGGATCCGCATGTGGCTTTTTAAAAAAAAAATATTTAATGAAATAATTAAAGAAAAAATAGCATGTGGTCCCCCCCACCCAATTTTCATACCAAGCTATGATAAAGTCTGACAGCTGGGGGCTGGTATTTTCAGGCTTTGGAGACCCATGGTTATTGGGAGCTACCCAGCCTAAAAATAGCAATCTGTAGCCGCCCAGTATTGTCGTATCCATTAGATGTGACAATCCCAGCACTTTACCTGGCTCTTTTCCATTGCCCTGGTACGGAGGCAAATGGGGTAATAAGGGGTTAATGCGTCTATAAGAGCCCCCCCTATTACTAATTTGTAAATGAAAAGAAATAAAGACAAACACTGAAAAAAATCCTTTATTTGGAATAAAAGACGAAAAAACCCTCTTTAAGCACTTAGCCCCCAAAACACCCCTGTAGGTCAGACAAAATCCACACGAGGTCCCACGACGATTCAGGTCTGCTATATCTGAAATTACAGTGCACGATCATAGAATATGTCCGCACGCTGTAACAGCAGGCAGAGACTGAACTGCGATCAGCGGTGACATCACTCAGGTAAGTTGTGGTCAGAGTTGGTGATTCCCAAGGTCATCTACCTGTGGTCACAGTTAGAGGACCGTGGGAACCTCCCAGCTGTGACTACAACTTACCTGAGTGATGTCACCGCTGTTTGCGGCTCTTTCCCAAATCTCTGCCCATATCCCAAGTCTCACAAATCGTCCTCCAGTTTCTCAGCCACGTTTCCTATTGGTGTCAATTTAGAAGCATGCTATTCTCATCCTTCCTTATCACACAATCTCGTGTGGCCTGGTCTCTCAGCTCCTCACTTCTCTCTTGAACACTCAATTCCTAAAATCATTTTCACAACACTCTAATTATACATTTAACCACTTTCTCCTTCCATATTTTTCTGCATACTTAAATGTGGCACCGTGGCCTAGCCAGGTCATCACAAATAACATCCAAACACCCCCCACCCCCATTAGACAGGGACACCAGCCAAACAAAAATCCTTGTTGCCTCCCTCCAGTGTCTGATGTCCACACCAGGTGGGGCGGAGCCAAGCGGTTGGCTACACCCACCAAGGAGTTCACAGGCCTGGAGGCGGGAAAAGTGACAGTTCAGTGTTGGAGTTTGAGGAGTGAGGAGTAAACACTTGGGTGTTTGGGTTTGTGGTCCAGGCACTAACATCAAGGTTGGCAGATGGTGGTGGCCGTCTGCAGGCGTGGTGGAGCAATGCGGAACCGTAGGACCGGGGACGGGCGACGGCCCGCCGGTACCGACCGGCGAGCGAAGTGAAGCCAGCACACACAGGCAGGGCCATCAGACCCCGACCAGGCTTGGAGCCGCCGACAATAGTCAGATCCGAATGTGACTGGAACCCCAGGGGTTTCACAACAGCAAAAGTCCCGATTGAAGTCAACAGCCCACACCGTGAGGGTATACAGCTACTGCCTAAGGCTAGAGACCCAAGGGCCAGCGTCTGCGGGCAAACGGGCTCCTCCGGTACCCATACACCGGGGAGCGGACTACCGCTAGGAATCCATAGTAGTCAGAAAGAGAACATCAAGGTGCAGGGAAAGACAGCCGCCATCACCTGTCCGGGGAGAAGCACTGCAGCCGGCTGCGGGACCCATCCATCCAGCCGTTTGGTTTACCGAGGACTTTGTACCTTTCTTGCTGAGTGAGTACACCTGTGCCATCCGGCACCGCGCCGCGCTGTCCCTGCAACCCTGCACCTCACCCACTCTGCCTCCCCATCACAACAACATCACCGGGCCCCGGGACCACCGACCCCCCAGGGAAAACAACATCCCAGCTGTTCCCTACCATCGCTCCCAGGATCCCCGTCACCAGCAGCGGTGGTGCCTATCTTCACCATGACCCGTGGGTGGCGTCTCAGACTAAATCCCCCAAACCAACCACCCCTTTCACTCACGGGTGAGGAGCGCCGCTCGAGTCCCCGGATCCGGCCCACCGCTCGAGCCACCGAGCAGCAACAGCAGCCGCAGCAGCGCCGGACCCGAGCGTTAGCGAGAGCGCAGCAGCGACGGCCTCCTCCCCGCCCGCGACATAAACAATACATAGTCATGCCTCAAATACCAACAATGAGCAGTATATGGTGTCAAAACCTCATTCTGCACACCATAAGAAACATACAATGCAATTACAGTCTATTATATAGTATAAGTTATGCTGTAGTAATGAACTCACTAACTAGGAAGCATCCAATTACTCCAAAATACATGACTTTCCAGCTTGACCTGTTCCCTGCAAAGTTGCCTAATTTCTTATAATTTCACATAAAAGAATTAAAAAATAATTAAACATTAACCATACAATCATAATGTATTGCATAAGTGTCATGTTATAACAGGATAGCAAGCAGCAACATAACAAATAAACCATTGTGCATAATATATCTCTTTAGGTGGTGCTGAACATTTTCCTCTCCTTTTCACTTTCATGCCAATTTTCTCTCTCTATTGTCTCTATTAATGGGGCTGTCAACTTTCAGGAAAGTGGACCACCAAATTCTGTACAATACCCAAAATAACAAATTCAGCAGGTACTTCCCCTCCCATGCTCCAGTACCAGCTTACTGACATGCTCTGGTCTCAATGTTTTGTCTATAGCAGTGATGAGACATCAACATCACACATCATCGCTCAAGCCAATCACTGATCTTAACAGATGTGTTGTGGTTGACTACTTGTGCTGCTAAGCACAAAACATGAGCCGCTGATCTCAGTGATTGGTGCCATGATTCATGCAAGGCTCTGCCGTTCCTGAGCCGGTGCATGTATCTTGCCTCCGGGGTTTAGGTCTCTTGGGAGGGGCCTGTTCTTTCTGGCCTCGTTCCCGGGGTCACGCCACCATATATTGGTGCTGCTGCCTCTGGGACGCCGTCAGTGATATTTCCGGCTCTGCTGTGTGCTTCATTCCTGTGAGAAGTTCTCTGTTTCTTGTCCTGCTACCTGATACTGTTTGACCTGACCTTCGTTCCCCTTGCCCGTTCTGAACTCCGCCACTCCTTCCCGATCTGACCTGACCTCCGTCCTCAAACCTGATCTGACCTCAGTTTCTCCAACCTGTCCTGATCTCCGTTCCTCCTGCCCGTCCGTACCTCCATCCCTCCTACCCGACCTTTGATCCATACCTCCCTGTCCTCCGGTCTCCTGTCCTGTCCCTTGTTCCCCACATCCTCTCCTGTGCTTACTTTCTCTCCCGGTATCTGACCTCGGCTGTGTTCTTTGACTTTGTATAGTTTTCTCCCCAGTACAGACCTGACATATTGGCGTAGACTCTGACTGATCAATTATCCTTCCTCTTTTGTTAGCGACCTCTAGTAGGCTTCTTTCTAACCACAATCAGAAGTTCTTGTCCTACCTGAGTCCCTGCACTCGCGAGTGGTAGATTGACAATTGGCTGGAGCAGTTATGCACAAACAAATAGCCAAAACACTTGGACTGGAACAGGGCGGTGAGCTAGCTCTGGACTCAGGGAGGGTAAGTACCTGTTGAGTTTGTTAATTTAAGCATTTTACAAAGTTATGGGCTGAATTTCCTGAAAGTGGGCAGCCCCATTTAACTTAACCTTGAATCTACAATTCATTCCTAACATTCAAAGCTCATCACACTTAAATTACAAGCCTATTTGAACACTGGCCATGTCACACAGTTTTGCTAGTTTGATACATGTATTTTACTTTCCTTTATTTTGCATACTCGTTTCTATATTTTACAACTCAAGCCAAGTTGTCACAGAGTATATGCCATTATCCAGCAGCATTTTGGATGGTGTCCATTTGTTGACATGAATATATAACAATTCTCCACTACCAAAGTCAAAGACAAAAACAATTCAGTCTTTTGTCCTGGTGTTGTTGGGATAATTTATTGTAGAAACCGCTAATTAAGAAAAATGTTGCCGCGTGTTGTTCATGTTTAGTGTTATAGTTGCACAGAATGGAATAAATTATTACACCGAGTAGTAAAAAGCAATGTTTATACATGTATAATATAACATGTTTGTATAATATAACAAAAACTCATGAACAGAAGTAAATTAATAATGTAATCATTACAACAATGGTGTACTGCAGGCAAAAGCCTTTAAAACCCATTTACATAGTTTCAGAAGTTAAGCTCCTCAGAAGAGGTGAATAACTATATAATTATATTTTATTTCAATTTAACCACATTTTACTATGTAATACCGGGGGGCAATGCAATTTTAACATGTTCCATTTGGAGCTTAGAAAATGAATTTTGCACAGTGAAAATTGAGTCTTTGACTTACCTGACAGGAGAGGGGTTAATTAAGACACAGCACTTAACGTAAACTTTGCCTTTCCGGAATTAGCGTAATAAACAAGTATTTATTTGTGCATGGTGTTAATGCTGTAGTGAGGGTCCATTAACATGCTGCACAAGCAGAAACATATGGTGTGCCTCCCCTGAGCCTATTCAGTAATACTGGAAAAAGCATGTTCGAATTTTCCTGGGATTCTAAGGTCTCAAATCAACTCTACTTTGTACCTTAGGGAAGCACAGCTACCAAATTGAGATCAGCAATGACAGTTCTTAGGGCTTTGAAATGTCTGTCTTCTCAATTCTCTAGAATATTCAGTAGCAAAGCACATTTAATATGCATACTTACCGGTTCACCTGGAATTCCTGGAGGACCCGGGGCTCCGTTCCTTCCCTTTTAAAATGAAGATATATGTTTTAATCAAATTGTATTATCCTACAGAACACAAATTTAGTTGTTTCTTATTTCTAATGCAATTGCCTTACTGACCAGAATAACATTAAACAGCATGTTACAGTGTACAGTGCAATAAAAATGACTAGTAAATCAGGCTTGCCTTAAAATTCGAGTAACAAGGCTTTTAAGGAGAATAAACAGTGATAGATTGGAAAAGACAGTTTTATAGTGTTCACGAAGAAGTACATCTTGCCTGACTACTATGAAACAATGTTTGATTTACCTAATTGTTGGTGTGGGTGTAGATTCACTCACAATGAAAGCTAGGTAATATGCTTCATTTCAGGATCAGATTTACTGAATGTGCAGACAGTCATCAAACAATGCCATCGTTGTCCTCCACCAGGTAATAGAGAGCTGTTTAGATCCCTCGGTTTTGTTTAACTCAATGCAAACTCACAGTATAAACTGCTTACATTATTAAATATATGATACTGATTTACTTAATGTAAAGGGAATATGCCATTAAGATCAACCCTACTAAACTATTATGCAGAACAGTGCCTAATTAGAACCCACACAGTACGACAGAGCTGAATTTTGTCCCATTACAAACTCATTTGTAGTTCTCCTCTCATAATGCCACTGTTCTTTTAGCTGTACTAACCTTCCCCCAAACTGACTTCTTTTGAGATGGAACCAGACGCTGCTTGTCAGATGCTCCATATTCATGAAGAGGTGTGCACTTCTGTCATGCGATGTTTAGCTCTGCACTCACCTGTTGGTATCGTTGTGTAAAGGGTGATTTACACGCTGCGACATCACTACCGATATATCGTCGGGGTCACGTCGTTAGTGACACACATCCGGTGCCGGCAGTGACATCACAGCGTGTGACACCAATGAGCGACGATCAACGATCGCAAATTGCTCAAAAACGGTGATCGTTGACACGTCGTTTATTTCCTTAATATCGCTGCTGCCGCTGTTACGATGTTGTTCGTCGTTCCTGCGGCATCACACATCACTATGTGTGACACCGCAGGAGCGACGAACATCTCCTTACCTGCGGCCACCGGCAATGAGGAAGGAAGGAGGTGGGCGGGATGTTACATCCCGCTCATCTCCGCCCCTCCGCTTCTATTGGCCGGCCGCTTAGTGATGCCGCAGTGACGTCGCTATGACGCCGTACGCACCCCTTGAGGGAGAGATTGTTCGGCGGTCACAGCGACGTCGCTGACAAGGTATGTGCGTGTGATGCTGCCGTAGTGATAATGTTCACTACAGCAGTGATCACCACATATCGCTGGAACGACGGGGGTGGGTGCTATCGCGCTCGACATTGCTAGCAATCACTAGTGATGTCGCAGTGTATAAAGCACCATTTAGACTGTTCACAATGCAGAGTCTGATGAGCAACCTGGGTCTGGTGGAGTGTTCAGTCAGAGTCAGGCGTCAGCTGCTGCAGGTTCTCTGGTCTTCAGTTCTGCAGGAGTTAATTCCTGCAGATGTGGGAGCAAGACCTAAATGCTCGGGTTGCTGATTGCCATGTGCAGCTGTCACTTCCCTTTATTAAGCATGCCTTTCTTCACTCTTGCGCCAGTGATAGCATATGCGAACCTTTGTCTTGTTGCTCCTCTTATTAATGGTGATTTTTGCAGCGCTTGTGATTGGTGTGAGCATTTCCCTGTCATGCATTACTTCATTCCCTATTTTGTTACTCCCCTGCACACATATTGTTGTTCCTTTGTGTTTTGAGTGTTGGGTGTAAGAGTTTCCTTTTACCCTTGCCTGTCATTATTTGTGGGGTTTTAGTTTCTGGGTTCCGACCCACTCCCTGGGTGGGGAGAAGTAGTATCAGGGCTTGGACAGGAGACAAGGCTATGCTGGAGGCTTGACCCTGGCTACCATCGAGCCTACCATCGAGATAAGGGAGAGCGCAGGGGCGCCTGTCTCAGGGTCAGCCTAGGAGCCCCAGTACCCTTCATACTTCCCTGTGACAACTTCTTCATGAATCAGTAGCATCTGACTCAAACACGGCCTCTCATCAAGATTGGCATGAAGAACTGGCCTAAAGATCTGGTATTAAAAAAATTCTCAGTGGCCATTTTAAAATTGCAAGTGTTCTGTTTGTATATTTTAAATACTTATTGTGATGCTTTAAAAAAAACTAACAAAAAACAAACATTGCCAAATTGAAAAAGAAATATATTTAGCACACAAATATGAATATGTAATTTTTTTGATGATAGCTTCCCTATAATGTGAACATGATACTGATAATTTTGGCTCACACTGTAGGCAGTTACACCACCCCACGGTCCTGATAAAATATCAACTACAATTCTCTAATCTATCATCTTAAACTACACACGTACTAATAAAATACTGCAACTTCTATTACAAGATGCAATTTGAATACTATTGTGTTTGCTTTGGCTTGTCTTCCTTTGGGTAAAGATAATGACAAAATCTGATTCAGTTTCATCTACATAAACCTGATAACAGCAGACACTCTGAAATCTCCATCAAAAGCCAAGGCTTGTTTCTTTTTTACTTTGACTTCATAAACTGTAAATTTATCACTACGTTTTTCGGAAGAGTTGAACAGAAAGACTACATAATAAGTAGACGCACAGTACATATGCTTTCAAGTAGCAGCTGTCAAAACACCAAATAATCAAAATAGATTGTTAGATGACCCACAATTGACTCTTCAAAGCTCATCAACTGGCAAAGAACCTATGAACCTCCACTAGAAAATCTTCAAAACAAGCTTTTACTGCAAACTCTTGTAGCCCAGTCAACAGGATAAACAGCAGTCAAAGCCCAACGAAATGAAAAAGCAGAACATCAAGAAAAACAGAGAATTTATATATATTGCTACAATATTGCTAAAGATGTTGCTTCTAATATTAAATGATCACATTTTTCCTAAACTAAGTTATGAATATGTTGACTCAATTGAAATAATTATTCCAGTCATAGCTCCAATTTATGAACTTATGATACTTTTTAATAATAAGATCGAAATATAGTGTTCATTAGACAAAATAATTAGTGATGGGCGATCCCCCGATGGTCGGGATCGGGGAGACTCGCCCGATCGTTTTGTAAAGATCGAGATAGGGATCGAGATAACACGATCTTGCATCCGATCTCCAATCTTGGACTTTACAGTTATAGGAAGGGGTGTCGGGGGGCTGTAAAATAAACAATATAGTTAATAATAATAACATTATAATTATACTTACAGGTCCCGTGACGCGTCATGCAGACTCTGTGTCCCGGTGCTTCTGCTTCTGAGTCCGATCATCGCTGTGTCCTCCCGGTAACCAGAATGACTAAAGGACCTTCTGTGACGTCATAGCCATGTGAATGTTTTATTATCTCATTGGCTACAGACTGGTCACTTGGCTATGACATCATGCAAGGTCCTGTAGTGACAGGAAAGGGATGGGCGTGCATACTCAACGGTACTTGGTGCTTGCCCGAGCATCTCAGTACTCAGTATAATCGGCGAGCACCAAGTACCAACGACATGCTCGAGCACATGCTTGGCTTCCTCTCCCTGCATGTTGGCGCTCTTTACAGAGTCAGCCCACATGCAAGGATTGGCTGCCACACACTGTAATGCCTTAGCTGGTGAATAGTGGCGCCGGGAATCAGGTAATTGGAGATCACCGTTGCTATAGTAACTCGCTTGTTAGGTTACTATGGAAATGGTGGTAGCGGTGACGTCACCGTTTACCA
Organism: Anomaloglossus baeobatrachus; assembly: GCF_048569485.1. Taxonomy (NCBI): domain Eukaryota; kingdom Metazoa; phylum Chordata; class Amphibia; order Anura; family Aromobatidae; genus Anomaloglossus; species Anomaloglossus baeobatrachus. The sequence continues at coordinate 393,247,084 of NC_134355.1, forward strand.
ACCCGCAGCCTCTGCTCGATTAGACAGCACAGGGAGAGCAGCATTCTTCCTCCCCCCGTGCTTTCTGAAATAGCATAGCTATATTGGTTGAAGAAGACAGAAGACCAGGATCGTGGAGGGGTGAGAGGAAGTAATAAAAATGGAGTCTCTAAGTGTGTCTGTGTATTCTTTTCTAATAAAGTATTTTTTCTCTGTGTAATGTCTATTTTTAACCATTTATTGGAGATTCTTAATGGCCGGGTCAAACTTGGCCTGACATTAAGAATCTCAAACTTAATTCCAGCTGGTAAAACAAAGCTGGTATTAACCCCTTATTACCCAGCGTGCCACCCAGCATCAGGGCCGCTGGAAAGTTGGATACAGAGCCAGAAGATGGTGCTTCTATGAAGGTGCCATTTTTTGAGGCGGCTGCAGACTGCAATTCGCAGCGGGGGGCCCAGAAAGCTTGGGCTACCTAGCGCTGCGGATTCCAATCCTTAGCTGCCTAGTTGTACCTTGCTGGACACAAAAATTGGGCAAAGGCCACGTTGTTTTTTTTTCCAATTATTTCATGAAATAATTAAAAAAGGGCTTCCCTATGTTTTTCATTCCCAGTCGGGTACAAATAGGCAGCTGGGGGTTGCGAGCAGCCCGTACCTGCCTGCTGTACCTGGCTAGCATACAAAAATATGGTGAAGCCCATGTCATTTTCTCTTTGTTTTTTGATAAAAAAAAGGTTTCCCTGGATTTTCCATTGCCAGTGAAAGTAACACCAAGCAGTTGGGGTTAGTAGCCAGTAGCTGCTTGGATTACCCTTAGCTAGCAATAGAAAATGCAGCGGGAGCTCACACATTTTTTTTAATTATTTTTTTTAAATAAAAAAAAAAAAAAATTGAGCTTCCCTGTATGTTGATTGCCAGTCAAGGTAAAGCTAGGCAGATGTGGGTGGCAGCCCGTAGCCGTCTCCTTTATGTGCGCTGAGAATCAAAAATACCTGCAGAGCTCTAAGTCATTTTTTAAAATATTTATTTATTATTATACAACTATATATATATTGTGTGTGTGTGTATGTGTATATATATATATATATATATATATATATATATATCTATATATATATGTACATATAGCTCTGGCAAAAAATTAAGAGACCACTGCAAAATTTTCAGTTTTTCTGATTTTTCTCTTTATATTTTTCAGTAAAATGTAGATCATTCTTTTATTCTATAAACTACTGACAACATGTCTCCGAATTTCCAAGCAATAAATTTTGCATTTATGATCTGAAAATACTAGTTCATAGAATGATAAATCAATTTACATTTTACTCAAAAATATAAAGCGAAAAATAAGAAAAACTGAAAATTTTGCAGTGGTCTCTTAATTTTGGCCAGAGCTGTATATATATATATATATATATATATATATATATATATATATATATATATATATATATCTACAGCCTAGTGTGCTTTTTATACTTATCTGACATGTTACCCAAGGTCAGATTGCTCAAAATCCCAAGGATTGGTTTGGGAAAGCTGCAAGTAATCATTCATGGTATAGTAGAAGTAATTCGTATTCTATGATACCATTCAAATTAAATAATAAGTTATTATGTATTACATGTTTCTGTTATGTATGCAGGAATGTGCACTATGCTTTTCCTCATAGAGGGGGATCTCAAGCAAGAAAACCTATGAAGTCCATATGATAAAGCAATACTTTGAGGGAGAATGGATTAAGTAGATTGTATTTTTCTAGACGAGATACTGGAACTAATGTTGAACGAATAGTTAACTATTCGTATTTGCTATGCTGTTAGCGAGTACTGTCCGCTACTCACATATTCGTTATGATTAGCTGGCGGAATGTAAGTCAATGGGAAATACTTGCTAAGTAGCGAGTAACCCGAAAGCCGTACTTTTCGTGCAAATAGCGAATAGTACGGCTTTCTGGTTACTCGCTACTTAGCGAGTATTTCCCTTGACTTACATTGCGCCCGCTACTCATAACGAATATGTGAGTATTGGATAGTACTCGCTAACAGTATAGCGAGTATGAATAGTTAACTACTTGCTCAACAGTAACTAGAACAAAAAAAATGTTTTAAACAAGAGGATGGTTTTAGACAATACTCACTCTTAGGCGGGCTTTGCACACTACGACATCGCAGGTGCGATGTCGGTGGGGTCAAATTGAAAGTGACGCACATCCGGCATCGCATGCGACATCGTAGTGTGTAAAGCCTAGATGATACGATTAACGAGCGCAAATTGTCGTAATCGTATCATCGGTGCAGCGTCGGCATAATCCATAATTACGCTGACGCGACGGTACGATGTTGTTCCTCGCTCCTGCGGCAGCACACATCACTGTGTGTGAAGTCGCAGGAGCGATGAACATCTCCTACCAGCGTCACCGCGGCTTCCGTAGGATATGTGGAAGGAAGGAGGTGGGCAGGATGTTTACATCCTGCTCATCTCCGCCCCTCCGCCGCTATTGGTCGCCTGCCGTGTGACGTCGCTATGACGCCGCACGACCCGCCCCCTTAGGAAGGAGGCGGGTCGCCGGCCAGAGCGACGGTCGCAGGGCAGGTGAGTGCATGTGAAGCTGGCGTAGCGATAATTTTCGCTACGCCAGCTATCACACGATATCGTACCTGCGACGGGGGCGGGGACTATCGCGTACGACATCGCAGCATCAGCTTGCGATGTCGCAACATGCAAAGCCCGCCTTAGGGTACGGTTCCACTTGCGTCTTACATGTACGAGTGCAATCCGATAAAACATTGGACTGCACTTGCACCAGTGCATAACTATGGGGCAGTGTCCATCTGTGATTGATTTCTCATGCCATATTGGCCAGAGAAATGAATCGTGACATGCTGCATTTGGCAGTGATTCTAGGCTCATGCATTCACATGTCATCCAACTGCAGTGCGATGTACGCAGAGACAGGCAGCAGAGTAGATTGGGAAAAAGTGATCCCTCCCTCTTCTCCGCAGCTGTGATTCAATCGCAAAATCGCATCACAGTCGCATGACCTCGGCTGAAGCTCGCAGCAGAGAGTCATTAACATATCACTTCCGATGCTCTCACATCGGAACCTATGCGCAAGTGGAACCGAGCCCTTAATGGTGTTTTCACCTAAGATTTTTTTAAAAATAGCTATGCCATAGGCACTAAAAAAATGAAATCAATCATACAAAAATGCATGTGACGCTACTCTGGTCTCTGTGTTATTTCTCTCAGCTGGGAATAAATTGTAGAAATCCTGGATGGTGATTTATTGTGTCAACGCATTTTAGAGATAGATATTTCCTCCATCAGGACAAATCACTATGCAGAATTTGACAGCAGCACGGGTTAACCCCTTTTCTTCTCGTATTTGATCTTCCATACCTGTGGGCTGCTGCCGCTGTTGTGTTTATAGTGGTTGTGACTAGTCCAATATTCATTTTTCTAACTCGTGTAATACCCTTGTCTTTTCAGTATTTAGCTCTTCATATAACATGAACAGGATATTCAGAGTTTGAGTATTAGCATGACCAACAATCAATGCTCCTCTGGGGAAGGAGGGCAATTCGGTGACAGAAGCAGGCTCTTTTCTGTCTGATCGCTTAGATGACACAGTTGATATTCACACAACATCTAAGAGACTAATCCAAATAGTTCTAACAATTTCAAATTACAGATGTCAGCTGTGGAATACTGCAGGCACCAGCCAGGATCAGTTAAGGCTGTTCAAATCATTCAGAGGTATTAATATTTCTGTAGCTCGTGATTGTTCTATGCTGGTGCCTATATGTAAATATACTAAATATACTAAAATCTGATGTGAACAGGTATAATAGGACACTTTTGTGTTGGTAGATAAGAATGACATAGATTGCAGGAAGTTTTCTAATTAAGACAGTGAAAGAAACGACTGATGAACTATTGAGTATTTAAGACATCCTCAACATTGGACAAAGCAGTGAAACAAAAATAAATTTCAGTTTAATAACTGAACACTTACTATGTAAATAACTAGTGAATGAAATACTAAAACAATAAATCCAGAAATCAATACTAAATTTCCCATTAACTGAGCAAACACACAGAATGAATTGTATCAGGCTATTACCATACTGAAAATTAATCACAATGTGTAGATATTGGACATTCAGATATTGACGGAAGCCTAAATATACAGAATTGAGGCATTTTGGAGGATACGTTTTGTTAGATCATTGAAGTATGACTATTAAATTCAAACCGAGCTAATAAAATAACATCAAATATTTCATATTTCGTGCTTCTCTTATATGTTCAGACAGCAGTTTTCATAGAATCGAGTGAAATAAATTTAAGGTCATAAACTCGACAAAATAAAATAACTAGGCATGTATTTTAACAATGTATATTTTGCTCAATATAGGAGCGTAATACAGTAATTGTAATTTATATAGGTTTTCTGAATTGTAAAAGCTGCCAAAACTACTCACTGGTATCCCAGCAATTCCCGGTGGACCAATTTGTCCTCGATCTCCCTAGGACACAAATAATATACACAATCCAGTTTAGCAATCCAGAGCATGCCTTATTTATGAAACAAGAGAGACAAATGATATATTTATGGCTCAAAGAACAGCAGTTTGTCTTATACATTTTGTCATTGCTTAGTCAAGAATATAATTCATTAGCTAATCCAGCTGACACTTTTAATCTCTCCAGTCTGAATCCTCTATTATGTCTTTGTTCTACACATATGTAAACATTATTGCATGAGGATAAGTGAACCTCAGGGAAAGGAATGCAGTTGTGAATCAATTTAACATGCCAAAGGTACTCTTCTGATGTATGCGCTCCATTAAAATGTAGACTTGTACGGTAGCAGATAGGCTCTGAATTGTGCAAGGTAAATTAAAATGGATTAAACACGTACATGTCTATACCTTTTAGGAGCCCTCGGGTCATAATATGTAGCTTTGGGTATGGCTTCAGGAAAAATATGTCTGATTATATTTTCAATTCTTATTTCAGTTTATGATTATTGATATTGAATATGAATGTTTGTTTAAATATCTATGTCTCCGTCTATCTGTTCTATCTATCTATCCCTCTATCTGTTCTATCTATCTATCTACCTATCTATCTATCTCTATGTATCTATCTATCTATCTATCTAACTATCTATCCCTCTATCTATCTATCTATCTATCCCTCTATCTATCTATCTATCTATCTATCTATCGAACTATCTATCCCTCTATCTATCTATCCGTCTATCCCTCTATCTATCTATCCATCTATCCCTCTATCTATCTATCTATCTATCTATCTATCTTTTCTATCTATCTAATATCTATATATCTAAAACACACATAGCTAATGCACTGCAGGATGAAACAAGGTCTATAACATTTTTGTGATTTTATTTTTAGATTTTTTTGTCCTTTTCAGTATCTATCGATCTATCTAATTAAACACTAGTGGGCACACTCAGAAAAGGGAATATGGGAATAACCCTTTAAGCTAGGGCTACATGGCGATATATGTCGCACAACATCAATTCTAAGACAAGTCAAAGATATCTACATAACTTGTCTGCAACTTGCTATGACTCATTTATTTTAGAGCTTTAATTTTGTTGTAAGACTAAAATAAAACATATTAGAGAGTAGTGGAATGCAAATCGCATGTGATGCATTGAAGTTTATGGCTAGCGTGTCTTGTGTGATTTAGAACCAGTGACAGAAACTCCAATGCATTTGGAGACATTTCCATCTCTGTGTCAGTCGTAGGAGGGCATAGTGTAGCACAATAGCAAATTATTAGATGTAATGCGACACAGCTATCTCAGGGTTGCCTGACTTTCCATGTAGCCCTGGCCTCACATATACATTCTGCATTACTGTGCAACATCCAAATCTTGTCCTGATCTAATGTCACATGAATATTTTTGCAAACTTTGCAGATTTTCATGGTGGCGTCAGGGTCTGTTCAGATTAGTGATGTTGACACTCCGCCCAATAACTTCTCTTATGTCTGTGTTCAATGCATGCAGCACTAGATGTCGACCTACAGAGTGGTAGTTGATAGGCAGGCTAGCAAGAGTTAATCTCTACTAGTCTTCTTATTAATCTCCTTTGATCACATGTTGTGGTGAGCCAATTACATCAGCTCCTGTGCTATATAGGCTGGCTAGGTCCTACCTTCTATGTCAGCTATAGTTTATCCTAGCAGCTCTGGTGAGGTGTTGTAATCGAGACCATCTGGTGATTGTGATACTTGTTGCTGAGGGTGGATGTGGGGTTAAACCTTGTTGCCTTTTGCTACTTTCCTGCTCTTGCTTTTCTCCTGAGTCTCTCATTGTCTATTACTATGTGTGTACAGTGTGTCAGAGTTTTAGTTTTCCCTTGTCTGTGTTTCCATTTCACTTCTGCCCCTTCCTTCCTTAGTAGGAGGGAGAAATCAGATTTAATCTGGTCAGGAGCATAGCCAGAATCGGAACTCAGGCATCTCCACCATGAGGAGTAACCTTGAGGTTAGGGATAGCTTCGCATGAGGGTCAGTACAGGAGCTTCTGTCCCCTGTTACCCTTTAGTCAAATTGTGACATCTAACGAGAATACAGCACATTTCTGTATTTTGGCTTATTTTTGTTTTTTTTCTAACTAAACTACTTTTTCATGATAATATTCCATTCTGTCCACCATCTCTCAAGAGACATTCAACAGCCGGTTGACTTACATATACAAACTCTTTTTCAATTAGTTCATGAAACATGTTGACTAGATGGGATAATTCGGTTGCTCTAACGCATTATCTTATATGACATTCTAATCTTATCTGACAGATCTTCTAGAAGATGTTATCAAATTTGGTTCAGTGCTCTGTTTGTGAGAAATTGTTCAGTGGCCTTGCTTTGAGATTTCTCACTCTGTATAAGTTTGGCAGCAAACAGTTGTAAAATCTTTATTACATTTTGCCTGCTTTTTATCATCATTGTTGTATGTAATTGTTAGGCATTGCTTAGCAAATTGAATGTGACAATCATCAATGAATATGTTTTTCTTCAAATATTTGGGCATTAGATGAATAATAAAATATCTTAAGGATTTGCCAATTTTGCAATTACAGATATAGGCATGAAAGCATTGAATGAATATTTGCACAAACTAACTTTTTTGGCAACAAGAATTGTTCGTATCATAGTTCTCTCTCTGCTATAGGAGTTTAGTGACAGGTTTTGGGTCCTAGTCTTACCTTCCCCTTTGAGACTCTGCTATTTAAATGTGTTTTCCTTTCCTTTAGCAGTTTTAGGGTTAATAGCAGTATTGCTTGGCAGTAAGCAGGCTAATTACCATTCCAAGTATTTCCGGTTTGAGACCACCCCCAGTCCCTTTATATACCCTCTGCTACCAGCAGAGGGTGCTGGTTATTCTTTATTCATTTGGATTCTGATCTTGTAGGAAGAAGGAGCTGTTGTTTCCCTCTGCTGCAGTTGCTGTGGTGGCTGCAGTCTTGGTTCTGACTGCAGCATTCTGTTGTTGTTTGTCCTCATGTCTGTCTTTCTTTTCCAGTATGTTGTTTCAGTGCAGTGGTGAGGCTAGCGTCCATCACCTGCCCACTCCCTAGCCAGGGACTATTCTACGGTCATCTCAGGCCTTCAGGTTCCGGCTCAGCGACAGGTGAGGAACCTCTATAGGGACTGGCTAGGAGTGCAGGGTACAGTGGCAGATAAATGGACGAGGTATCCATCTCCTCTTTCAATAGCGCGAGGGCTCACCATTGTTAAAGTGTACCTAGTGTACCCCTTGTCTTGTCACGGTGTTTTCCCTTTTTAAGTTGTGTGTTTGGTCTCACGCCGGACTATCCCCTAGTCCGTGCATGACAGTTCTCAGCTATCTCTGACCATCCCATAGAGAAAGATTGGAGCTGCATTAAAGTATGGGCACTGCTGATCTACTCAAATAAAGGACAAAAGTGTGCTATTCTGGCGATTGTTGGGGTCTCAGCAGTCTACAAGTTACCATCATCATTTGGATAATTGCTAACTTAATTTCCCGAAATCCCCTTTTAGGTTCAACTTTAGTAGTAATTATTTTATTTTAGTTGAAACCTCTAGTGTTCACACATATGTAAGGCATAATGATCCTCTCATGTATAATTGCACCTATCCATCTGTCTGTATCAAAGTCATCAAGGCTTGTAGCTAATTGGCATGCACAGACCATAAGACAGTATAATATGATTATGGAAATATGGAAATTAGCTACTGCTTTTAACTTTCTTTAATCCTCAGCTGGAAGATGTATTTAGATTTTTTTATATCTTTTATTACATAAACTACAGTATGGCTGTATCAATGACTATACAGATGGGCAGAGCAACCGCTGACTTAAGGCAATAAAGAAATGTGTCACTTTACAAAAAACAGGAGAGACAAATAAGATTCCAATACCTTCTCTCCCGGGAGACCTTCAAGTCCTGGCAGTCCCATCGGTCCAGGCTCGCCCTAGAAATAAAAAGACCTTTACAGCATAACCTGCATGACATTATACCAAACAAGCAGAGATAAGTTTACATTTACAAGGTACCTAATAAATCTGCCACTTTCGTGTCACCTTCTATAATTTAAGCACCCATTGTTCACTCTTTTTCGGTATTGTTAGTGAAGCCTGAGTGACGGTTTTAATTATACTCCTACGTGTTTATTTCACAATAAAGTTTTAAGAAGTGTTATCGGAAGCAAAATATAATTGCTGCAAAAGTCTTATTTTCTGATATCGCATCTGAAGTTCCCAAATTTATGGGCCAAGCAACAACACCTATGAATAATTTTCACACTGGTCCAATAAAAGGTACAAAACGTATAAAGGATTCACTTTTCTTGTGGACAAATAGGTATAATAAAACACTGTAATAATGCAGTGTTAAAATACTACATTACCCAAAGCGTAGGATAAGAGGGCATCAAAGTTGCTTGAATTATGATGTGAACACATGCACCTCCAGACAGGGAATATAGAAAAGCTATGAAGTGTGAATTCATTTTTATCTCTAGCTAAGCAAAGCAATCGTTAAGGGCTAATTTTTCCTATTTATTTTCTCATGGCGATATAGTAAAGTTAAATCAAGTCTACAAGACTCCTGCTTGTAAGTAAAATGGGAACTATTTTTAGTCAATATAAACATACAATTAAGATAATTTTAGAAGAAAATAAAGGAGGTGAGTATCGTGTTTAACACCTACTTTATTTCAGAGAAGTGAAGAGAAATGCTTGGAAATAAAAGCCAATAATCCCGATTCTAGGTGCATATCTGGTCAATGTAGGTAATTATACTGGTCATGTAAGATATATAACAAGTGCATCACATGAAATGTGTAATGAATAGAAATCGTTATCCGAATACTCAAATTAGGCAACAGAAAAAGGTGTATAGACTATTTACATTTAATATACAGTAAAATAAAACATAAATCTTGAAAAAAGGATAAAAAATAATTTATCTTTTTTTTTAAACAGAAATAGTACCATTCTTATCCATGTATGGTGTCTAGTATTGTAACTTACCCCTATTCACTTAAGGCCTCCGACACACATCCGTGCCGCCGGTACATGTTTGCCATTTTTTGCACGTACCGGCGGCACAGAGACACGTTCAGCAATGCTACCCTATTGTAGCAGGCACACACACGTACAACCACATGGAACGTGTGTCCGTGTGCGTTTGTACGTGTGTGCGTTTTTCTACACGCTGACATGTCCACGTTTTCTCCGGCAGCACGGGTGTCACACGGCCCACACCCGTGCCACACGGATGTAGTGTGGATGCGGTCCCGTGTGACACGCACCGGAGAAAACCCACGTGTCAGTGAAAAAAAACAATACATTTACTCACCTTCTCCAGCCCTCCTTTCTCTGCCGCTGCTGCCACTTGCTGCCGACCGCCGCTCATTATGCTCATTTAATATTCACTTCACTGCCTGGCAGCAGCAGCAGCAGCGGGGAGACGGCAGGCCTGGAGACCGAAGATCAGCACCACGGACAGCAGCGCGGACCACGTGAGTATGCAAATTACCGGTTCTACGTGTGCTATCGTGGATAGCACACGTAGAACACACGTGGACCGCACGTACCCGAGACACGTACTTACCACACGCAACACGCAGGGTAAATACGTGTCTCACGGCATGTGCGTGTTTTTAACGGAAGTGTGTTTCAGGTCTAAAAGGAACTTGTCACGTCCTCAAGCACTATTAATCTGCAGACACAGGGTTAGTCTACAAGTTAATAGCGTTCCAATGCTGTATGATTGCCTTACTGAAAGTAGGGTTAACAGGAGAAAATGAAGTGTGTTGCTCCCTGAAATCTAATACCTCTTCGCGAAAGGCCAGGGCTTTCTTGCTGTGTCCAGGCCAGACATGTCCCTGTGCATAAAGTTCGTAAGGTCGCTATGACATCAGGAAGTGTGACGATTGGCCCTCTGGGTTACTATTTTTGCCGGAATCCAGTGTAAAGATGCCTGGGGTTTTCAGCATTCATTGGTGGTAAGAAGAAACACCAAAGACCATAAGGAGAAAAGTAAGCAGCATAGGTGAACGGTAAGTATTCATTTTTTTTTCTTTTTTTTTTCTATGTCTTATGTTTGTCATGGGTCTTTGTAGATTCCAGAGAATAATAATGTACCTTCAACTCGTGAGGAATAAATTTGCTTCAAATAAAATTTCCCAATAAAATTTGCTAATTTGGTGAATTTGAACCTCCTCATGTTGGCCATCTTTAGTACCTGTTTTCCCTCCTTATGACACATAAACTGACTATTCACTATGTGTATGGTTTAAATGTTCTGACTTGTTGAATGGATAGATAGATAGAGAAGAAAATAAAGGTAGTAAGCACTTCAAAATGTGCAAAAATAATGGACTCTACCTAGCCCATATGGTGTGGTGACGATCTTGTTAAACAGAACCTTTGATAAAGGCTCTCTGTAACTGAAACATCAGCCCTCCCATATAGGCTAATTAAAAGTACATTTTTTTGAAAATTTCGGAGTGTTGACTACTTTTATTTTGTTCTATATTTGACAAATGAATAACTGTTTGGAAGGCCTTGCACCCATCAATGTTTTGTAATTGTGTTACTCCATTATTTTTTCCAGATAAATACACAGACAGACAAACAGACAGAAAGACCGAGATGGATAAATAGATAGATAGATGCATAGGCAGGATAGATAGATAGATAGATAGATAGATATGAGATAGCAAAATGTCCTCAGTAAGAACAAAGGAGGGTTCATGCCAAAGCACCAACCACAACTACACCCTGCACAGTCTCATTCAGAACCACATCCACAATACAAAACATAGGAAGATATACGCCTGTTTTGTGGACTTTAAATAGGCCTTTGACACATTGTAGCACCAGAGCTTATTCTTGAAGTTCTTGGAGAGCAGAGTGTGAGTGTGAACGTTAGAAGAATGACTTATTTTCAGCAGGGCCAAGGAGTCAGAAAGGGCTGCAGCCTAAGTCCAACACTCTTCAATATTTACATCACTGAGCTGGCCACTGCTCTGGAATCTGCCACACTCCAGGTGTTCCAGGAGAAATACTTGGTCTGTCCTAAAAAACTGCGCTATTACAAGAATGTACAAATACACCTACTAGTGCCGGAAATTCACCAGCCAGGGAGATTCAAACAAGCCAGAGACCCTGAATGTCAGGACTCTGGCTTTTCTGCTTATCCTTTTTGGGCTTTTTGCCCTTTTCCAAGATGGTGTCCCCTGCTTCAATCTTCTCCATGTGTTCGGTATCCTCTTGCCTTTTTAATTCCAGTCCAGCCTCCAGTCCTCTGCTTGAGTATTCTGCCTGGTTTTGTACTGCTAGTGGCATCTCAAGTTATTTCAGCAAATCCTGTGTGAAACTCCTGTTGTGAGGGGCACTGCAGCCAAATTTGAGATGCTGCCCCCTGACTGCTGGCCCCCTATGGGTCCCCCCCTGGAAAGACACTGTTCAGTTGCCCCCACCTCCTGTGGCATGACTGGCTCTTGCCCCGCCTTCCGAATATATGTCACCGTGCTGCCCAGCTTCCGGTCTCTCTGTTCCAGGACCCGGACCTGTTTCCCGCCCTCCCTCCCCTTGGTTTTTATTAGTTTTGTTGTGTTTCTCTGTGTGAAGTCGCAGCAGCGGAAGGGGTAGGAAAAGTGGTGGTGAAATACTCGCGCCGGACGGCCGGTGGCGGAAAATTTCCCAAAACCCCGTGGTGTTGGCTGGTAATGCCTAATTTAAAAGCTGCGACCAAAAATTTATGCCAAAGGAAAAGATGAGAGTGTTTTTTCCCCATGCCTCTCCAAAATTGAATAAGTGAAATAAAGCAATTTAACTTATGAAGAATGGTGTGGTGTCTTTCTATGGGGGAAAAAGTGGTGTTTGGGTCCTGGCAGTCCTACTCTTCAGAGGTTCTGCTCACCTGCTGCAGATGCTTGGACCCTGCTGTGGTTCTGACCTGCCTTGCTGTCACATCAGCTGGCTTACTTAACTTAACTGCTCTGCATTTGTTTCATGATCATTGTATACTGCTTTGTTGCTTCCACCATTGAATTTATGCAGTAGCATAGCACGGGATGGTTATGGACACTACAAACTGCTCTGCATTTGTTTCCTGAACATTGTATGCTGCTCTGCATCTCGCTTTGGACTTTCAGAGACTTCCTTACAGAGCTTCAAAGACTGGAATGCTCAATCACATTATCCTGAGGTTTTCAAGAGACTTTCCTTAAAAGCTTCATCTGATATTTTCAGTGTGTTTATGAACTTTATTGTTTTTCCTCTGTACTTTTTTGCTAATCATCGTGTGTTACAATACAAACTTTATAAACCAGGTTCAGTTTTGTCTTTACTCCACGTAAATAGATTCCTGAGTTATCCATTATAATTATTACACTGAAAGACAAGGCCTGCAAAATATTCTATGCCATCCTATTATCTGAAGCTGCCAGTCCGACTAAAAATCTTCAACTCCATCATTGCCCTAATCCTCCTATACGGCAGCGAAGTCTGGGGCCCTCACACTTACTCAGTCTGGTCAAGGGGGTATTGCAGTCCAGCAGAAATATCCAACCTGGAATTCTGTAAGCACTTTTTCCAGGTCCATTGAAGCACCTCTAATAGTGCCTGTCGGGCTGAGCTGGACAGATTCCCTCTACACCTAGCCATTCTGAAGAGGGCACTGTCATTTTGGGCTCACCTACAGAGTAGCAATCCAAGCTCCCATCATCATAAAGCCCTGATACATGTAGGTGGTCCAGATTAACCAGGTCCCTTGGAAAAGCTCACCCAAACCCAACTGGACAAAATCACCAATCACAGCACTCTGACAGAAGCCAGAATCAGGAATTGGTAGACAAGGGCAAGGAAAGGTATGTCATTGACTGGTGGAACGATATGATCCCCTCACAAAAACTGACCATGTACTGGAGTCTACAGAGAGACTACAGACTAGCCACATATCTGGAGAAACTCCTGGACCCAAGAGACTCCAGGACTGCAAAAGACCGTAAGATCCTGAGCGAATATAGGCTCAGTGCTCAAAGTCTGGCCATCAAATCTGGCTGACACAAGCAAAGCTACAAGCCCAGTGAGGACAGACTGTGCCAACAGTGTAATCTGGAAGTCTTGGAGGATGAAACCCACTTCCTGCTAAACTGCACTAATTATTCAACAGTGAGGGACACTCTCTTCAGGAGACTTTCTGATCCCTTCCCCGGTTTCAGCTCCATAAAGGAGGAAGAGAAAATATATATTCAGCTGGGGGAAGAGGAGAACCAGTGGAGATAGCAGCATATGTGAGTGAATGTCATAGACTTCGTGAAAGAGAAGTATAATGTGCCATGGACTTACACAGGCCCCACCCTAGATATGCCCCCACAGTCCCCACCCTGAATGTGCCCCCATCTATCGTTCCTATAGTCAGTACCCATCATCCCCACAGTCCGTATCCCTATTCCTTATTGTAGACTTGCTTTGGAAAAACAAATGTGTATTTAGTCCTACCAATAAAGCTCCTTTGAATTTGATAGATAGATATGAGATAAATAGATACATATGAGATAGATAGTACAAATAGATAGAAAGTACAGATAGATAGATAGATAGATAGATATGAGATAGATATGAAATGGACCTTACTTAGCCCATATGGTATGGCAACATTATTGTTACTCAGAACCTTTATCGCTTGAAACAGGCAAACATATTTTGCTATTGTGCTGCTCCATTAATTTTTTAAAGATAAAGAGACAGACAAATAGACAGACAGATAGATAGACGGATGGATGGATATGAGATATACGATAGATAGATATGAGATAGAAAGATAGATATGAGAGAGAGATAGATATAGATAGATAGATAGTAGATAGATAGAGGGATAGATAGATAGATATAGATAGATATAAATAGATAGATATAGATAGATATAGATAGATATAAATAGATAGATATAGATAGATATAGATAGATAGATAGATAGATAGACAGGTAGATATAATGCACTAGTAAAAGTAAGGTGAAAACCATTACACTTCCTTGTAAGCAAAGTTTATCAGTTGATAATAACGATATTAACAAAATCTTGAAGGCAGAATCCATTCAGAATCCATTCAGTGGTCTGACAAAGAGGAATCCTGACCTTGTGGAGCGATCTTTTGATAAGCGGAGCTTTGTGTGATGCATGGCATCATTTTACAAGCCCTTTCTTTTAATGTTACCACACAAAACCCTCCATGTATCTTCTTTTTATGTATGTATAAAGAGTACAGCAATAGAGTCTAGGCTGAAAAAGGCAGACATATTTGCACTAAAAATAAACTTACCAGTGGCTATAAGACTGAAATAACAGATCATCAAACTGTAAGTGTTCTTTTAATTATTTTTATGCTTTGCTTTCCTGTGTGTTCAATTGCTCAGATTTTTCATTTTAATTTGCAAGAACACCATGTGCCTCCAGGTTGGTATTTTGAAGCAGGCTGGATATGATTTACACTTCATCAGATGGCTAACAGGAAACACATCTACTGCGTACAAACAATTCTAAAAGCAAGGATTTTTCTCTCTTATAAAGATACTTTCTTAAATGTAAGGTACCAGACTTTTTTATGGTTTATATAGTAATAATGTTATTTCTATTTTTATGAATGTCAAGGCTTTATAGGATTTATTTAGCCAGTGGATTATTATTTAAACTTCTTAAAGAAGCACTATTATTAATATTTTTTAAAATGAAATCTGGGTATATTTGCATAAAATGTAGTGTGAGTGTGTTAATATAATCACCTACTGCTGCTCTCTTCGATATCCAGTGCCGTTCTGCTCCTCTTCTCAGTGATGTTACTGCTCCACAGACTCTCTGGGTCATACTGTGCTCTATATTACCCAGAACTAGATTTTATAATGTAAGTCTGCAGTGTCAGCACGAGCTTCCATAGGCTTACACTGTAAAACAGAACTCCATTTCATGCATAGAGTGAGCCGACTAGTAGTGATGTCACTGAGAAGAGGAGCAGAATAGAGCTGGATCATTGAGCATATGGCAGTAGCTGAATATATTAATACACTCACACTAGACTATATACACTAAAGATGAGCGAACCTCTAGAAGCTCGAGTTCAGTTCGGTTCGTCGAACGGACGCCGCGTTCAAATTCGGTTCGGCGAGCCATTCGACGAACCTCTCGAACCCCATTGGAAACAATGGGAGGCAATCACAAACACATAAAAACACATTATATATGTACACATACAGTTAATAAACATTGCCATAACACTTACCGGTCCCTGCGATGCGTCCTGCACTCTGTCTCCTGCCGCTTTTCCTTCCGATGATCGCTGCGTCCTCCCAGTAACCAGCACTGATGATAGGACCTATCGTGATGTCAAAATAGCATGTGACCAGTCATGTGTCTGTTATCTTATTGGCTACAGACTGGTCACATGGCTTTGACGTCATGCTAGGACCTGTCAGTGCATCTCTCCAGTACGCGGTGATCGTTTGTGTATCTCCATGTACCAGCATCATGATCTGGCACACGGTCGGGTTCCCGGTCTGCTTCCCCGTTCCATTATTCACCGACTGCCACAGCCGATCAATAACGGAGATCACCGTTGCTATAGCAACGCGCCTGTCAGTGGTGACGTCACCGCTAACAGCACGCAGCCTCTGATCACTCATGAAGTGAAAAGACTACACGGGAAGCAGCACCATCTTCTTCCAATGCAGCGCTGCTGATGTAGCAGAGCTGCATGTGTTGAAGGAGAAAGAAGACAGAAGAGCAGGATCGTGGAGGGATAAGAGGGAGTAATAAACATGGAGTCTCTAAGTGTGTCTGTGTATTCATTTCTATTAAAGTATTTTTTCTCTGTGTGGTGTCTTTTTTTAACCCTTTATTGGAGATTCTTAATGTCCGGGTCAAACTTGCCTGACATTAAGAATCTCTGGCTTAATACTAGCTGGTAAAACAAAGCTAGTATTAACTCATGATTACCCAGCAAGCCACCCAGCTCCAGGGCTGTTGGAAGAGTTGGATACAGCGCCAGATGATGGCACTTCTATGAAAGCACCATTTTTTGGGGCGGCTGCGGATTGCAATTCGCAGCAGAGGGGCCCAGAAAGCTCGGGCTAACCTGTGCTGCGGATTCCAATCCCCAGCTGCCTAGTTGTACCTGGCTGGACACAAATATATGGCAAAGCCCACGTCATTTGTTTTTTAATTATTTCATGAAATAATTAAAAAGAACGGGCTTCCCTATATTTTTGGTTCCCAGCCGGGTACAAATAGGCAGATGGGGGTTGGAGGCAGCCCATAGGTGCCTGCTGTACCTGGCTAGCATACAAAAATATGGCAAAGCCCACGTCATTTGTTTTTTAATTATTTCATGAAATTCATGAAATAATAAAAAAAGGGCTTCCCTATATTTTTGTTTCCCAGCCGGGTACAAATAGGCAGCTGGGGGTTGGGGGCAGCTTGTAGGTGCCTGCTGTACCTGGCTAGCATACAAAAATATGGCAAAGCCCACATCATTTGTTTTTGAATTATTAAGCTGCTTTCTGCTCTCCTGCATACACTAGTGAATAGAGCATGCTGAGCCTTGTCATTCTGCAGCTGCTGTCTGCTCTCCTCCATACAGACAGACAGCAGTTGCAGAACTACAAGGCTCAGCATATTCCATCCAGGACTGTATGCAGGAGTTTTTTGCCCCCCAAAAAAATTATGTGGGCTTCGCCATATTTTTGGCCGTGCGAGTTTTTCTTTAAACGCAGTAAACATTTTCCACTCAATAAGGACATAAAATACTAGAAAAATATTGATTTTTTTTGTGTGTGCAGTATTTCAATCCTATACCCAAAATATGTCACAATGATCAATGTTGGATCAATTACTCTTTTCCCACTGATTACGAAAATAGAGGTAGCCTAAGCACTACCCACCAATATATTCACACAGATGAACTTTGGGACCCCTCTTCAGGTGGATGTCGCAGAAGCTTGACCCTCAATGGCCAAATATATCCTGTGTATAAGTGATATATATTCCTTATGGGACAATAACTTTAAGCACATGTATACTAGAAACTCAGACTGTAGACTTGTTGTCCAAAAATTTAGAAACTAAATTCAACAGATCAATATTGTTGACCAGCTGCTTACAATTTTGCCAATTAGATTGAAGGAGTGAGTATTATAAACTAGGGATGAGCGAATCCAAACTATAAAGTTCGGGTTTCATGCCGAACACCTAGTGTCCACCAGGGCTTAAATTCGAATACTGACTTTTCACGGAAACCCGTGTTCAAGTTCAGAGTTTGGCTGCTGTTCAGATGCAGAATAAAGTTTGTTGAAAGGCTGCAGCACAATCAAAGAAGAGTCGGGAAAAGCGCCAGTATTGGCGCATCTATTGGATGAGCAAATTTGTGGAGGCTGTGGACTGCTATTTTGAGGCTGAAAGGGCCAAATATCCATGGGCTATCCCAGCCTGATAATACCAGCCCCTAGCTGTCTGCTTCACCTTGGCTTTTTATTAAAAAAAGGAGAACCCCCACGTCATTTATTCTTATTTACTCCCCATTCACATTTGTTTGCAGGGCAATTGTCTAGATCTTATGCCAATTTTGCTTCCTTTTGTAGCCCCCTAGCTCTTACTATGACCATTTTACAGCCAATTTACAGCACCAACGTTTGGGCCACCATTGACATATGGGGTTCAGGTTCAAGTTTGGGTCAAGTCCTCATCCCAAACCAATCTTTTAACTAAAGTCTCTCTGAATCAGATGAACTCGAACATCCATGGGTCTGGTCATCCTTACTGTAGACCAAAGACATTTCTGCAGCACACATTGGGTCAAGGTCTATATTGTAACATATGAAAGTCAGTCACTGCCTTTTAACCCCATTACGACCGCGTTACGTTTTAAAACGGCACTAAAAAAGGGTACTTATTCCTTTCTGCCGTTTTAAAACGGCGGTCGGAAAAAAGGGTCTAGCGCCCCCCAGAGTCAGAAAATTTCCGGGGTCTCAGCTGCCGGGGGTAGCTGAGACCCTGGAGATCATGATTCGGGCCGGTTTTTCCGGTCCCCAGTCACGTGATGACCGGTATACACCGTATACCAATCATCAAGTTATAGTAAATGACCGCTCCGGTAAAAAATGATTTATCTCCCATCTGGCATGATCAAACATGCCAGATGGGAGATCAATCTTTTTCCCGGTTCCCTCCGGTCCCCTCGGTATCCCCAAAGTGCCCCCCCCCCCGGCCCCCAACCCCCTCCCGAAAATCCAAGATGGCCGCGCGCATCGGAGAGCACAGCAGCGCGCCGGCCGCATTTACAGTGTTCCTATGGTTTCTGTCGTATGTGCCATAACACATACGACAGAAACCTGCTCCCTAGGCCCTGCCGGGTCCCCCCCTACCCCCCCTGGTGTCCCCCGGTGTCATACATACCGGAGCGCTGATCCCCCGCGGCCCCCTCCTCCGGCTCCTTCTCAGCAGACTCCGGTCACATGTGCAGAGCAGCTGACAGTTTCCTGTGTTCAGGACGCTGGCTGCTGCACAGAGTCTGCAGCTGTGACCCAGGAAGGGTGGGTGCAGATTCTTTGCACCCACTCTCCTCAAATGGAGGGTCTGCCCTCCTAGAAAATGGGGGATACGTTCCCTGAACGTGTCCCCCATATTCTAGAAGGTCCAGAGTCGACGTGGGACGTCCAAATGGATTATAGTGGATTTTTTTTTTCTTTTCAATAAATTGGTCAATCAGGGAATGTTTTGGGGAGTGTTTTTTCAAATAAATTTTTTTTTGTTGTCAATTTTTTTTCTTATTACTGTCAATTAGTTATGTCGGGTATCTGATAGACGCCGTGACATAACTAATTGCTGGGCTTGATGCCAGGTGACATTACACACCTGGTATCAACCCCATTCATTACCCCGTTAGCCAACGCACCAGGGCGCGGGATGAGCTGGGGCGAAGCGCCAGAATTGGCGCATCTAATGGATGCGCCACTTCTGGGGTGGCTGCGGCCTGCTATTTTTAGGCTGGGAAGAGTCCAATAACCATGGCTCTTCCCATCCTGAAAATACCAGACCCCAGCTGTCAGCTTCACCTTGGCTGGTGATCTAATTTGGGGGGACCCCACGTTTGGTTTTTTTTTTTAATTATTTATTTATAAATAATTAAAAAAAAAAAAAAACAGCTTGGGGAGCCCTCCAAATTGATCACCAGACAAGATGAAGCTGTCAGCTGTGGTTTGCAGGCTACAGCTGTCTGCTTTACCCTAGCTGGCTATCAAAAATAGGGGGGACCCCACGTCATTTATTTTAATTATTTTTTTTTTTTTTGGGCTAAATACAAGGCTAGGCATCCTTTAGTGTCACATGAAAGGCACTAAAGGGCGCCAGCTTAGAATATGCAGGGGGGTGGGACGTTATATATGTTTGACATCTATCCATTCATCCATTGTAGCATTTTACGCTGTGTGCCCACAATCAGGGTTTGCAACGTTTTGGGCGCAGAGTGTTTTCCCTGCATCCATAACGCTGCATTGTGCAGTAGAAGCACAATGGCAGGATTTTTAGAAATCCCGTGCCCACTGTGTTTCTTTTCTCCGCAGCATAAATCGACCTGTGGCGCAGCTTCCCGAGCCTCAGCATGTCAATTTATGCTGCGGAGATGAGTGTTCTTTGCAGGTAGAATAGAACTAAAGTCCACAGCAGCCTGAACCCAAATCGTGGGCATGGGCAGCTGCGTTCTCCCGTGGACAACACTCACATTTCTGCAGGAGGCTGACACTGGGTACTAGACGCCGTGTTGCTGGATCATGGCCACATAGCCTAAAGGCTACTTTACACGCTGCAATATCGGTCCCGATATCGCTAGCGTGGGTACCCGCCCCCATCTGTTGCGCGACACGGGCAAATCGCTGCCCGTGCCGCACAACATCGCGCAGACGCATCACACATACTTACCTGCCCGGCGACGTCGCTGTGACCGGCGAACCGCCTCCTTTCTAAGGGGGCGGTCCGTGTGGCGTCACAGTGACGTCAGTGAGCGGCCGCCCAATAGAAGCGGAGGGGCGGAGATGAGTGGCCGGAACATCCCGCCCACCTCCTTCCTTCCTCATAGCGGCCGGGAGGCAGGTAAGGAGAGCTTCCTCGTTCCTGCGGTGTCACACGGAGCGATGTGTGCTGCCGCAGGAGCGACGAACTACATCGTTACTGCTGCAGTAACGATAATCGAGAATGGACCCCCATGTCACCGATGAGCGATTTTGCACGTTTTTGCAACGATGCAAAATCGCTCATCGGTGTCACACGCAGCAACATCGCTAATGCGGCCGGATGTGCGTCACCAATTCCGTGACCCTAAAGACTCCGCATTAGCGATGTCGCAGCGTGTAAAGCCCCCTTAACAGTGAGAAATTTGTTGCTACAGCAACATTTTTGTGAAGTACCTGTGGATTCAAAATGTTTACTATACTCCTGAATAAAATACTTGAGGGGTCCAGTTTCCAAAATGAGGTCACTTGTGGGGGGTTTCTGATGTATAGGTACCCAAGGGGCCCTGCTAATGTGACATGGTGCGCGCAATTTACTTCAACTTTTCCAAAATTCAAATGGTGCTCCTACCATTCCAAGCCCTCCCATTTATCCAAACAAAGGTTTTTGGCCACATGTGGGGTATCCCTGCGCTCACAAGAAATTAGATAACAACCTGTGGGGTACACGTTTTGTTGTTGCCTCTTGAAAAAGTGAAAAATGTGTTGCTAAATCAACATTTTTGTGAAAAAAATGAAAATTTCAATATGGCAACCTAAGCTTATCAAATTCTGTGAAGTATTCGTGGATTCAAAATGCTCAATATACACCTAGATTAAAGCCTTGAGGGTTCTTATTTCCAGAATGGGGTCACTTGTGGGGGACCTCCACTGCTTAGGCACCTCAGGGGCTCTCCTAATGCAACATGGCGTCCGCTATTGATTCCAGCCAATTTTGCAGTCAAATTGCACTCCTTCTCTTCTGAGCCCTGTAGTGTGCCCAAACAGTTGATTTCCACCACATACAAGATATCAACAAACTCAGGAGAAATTGCGCAATAAATTTCATGGTGATTTTTTTCCTGTTACCCTTGTGAAAAAAAAAGCTACCTGGTTGAAGTAACAATTTTGTGGTAAAATTTTATTTTTTTATTTTCATGGCTCAACGTTATAAACTTCTGTAAAGCACCTGGAGGTTCAGGGTACTCACCAAACATCAAGATAAATTCCTTGAGGGGCCTAGTTTCCAATATGGGGTCACTTGTGGTGTTTTTTTGCTGTTTACGTACCTTAGGGGTCCTCCAAATGCGACATGGTGCCCGCAATCTTTTTCAGCCAAATTTCCTTTCCAAAATTCAAATATTGCTCCTTCCGTTCCAAGCCCTCCCATTTCTCCAAACAAAGGTTTCAGACCACAAGTGAGGTATCACCGCGCTCATAAAAAAGTGGGTAACAAACATTGGGGTCAAATTTTTCGAATTACCTCTTGAAAAAGTGAAAAAATTGATGCTAAAGCAACATTTTTGAGAAAAAAATGAAAATTTTCAATGTGACAACGTAACGTTATCAAAATCTGTGAAGTACCTGTGGATCCAAAATGCTCACTATACCCCTAGATAGAAGCCTTAAGGGGTCTAGTTTCCAAAATGGTGTCACTTGTGAGGGGTTTCTGCTGTTTAGGTACCTTAGCGGACATGTAAATGCAACATGGTGCCCGCAATCTATTTCAGCCAAATTTGCTTTCCAAAATTCAAATATTGCTCCTTCTGTTCCGAGCCCTCCCATTTGTCCAAACAAAGGTTTCTGACCACATGTGGGGTATCGGCGCGTTCATAAGAAAGTGGGTAACAAGTTTTGGGGTTCATTTTGTTGTGTTATTTCTTCTAAAAGTGAATAAATTTGGGGTAGAGCAACATTTTAGGTAAAATTTTATTTTTTGCTTTTTTCATTCCACTTTGCTTTAGTTCCTGTGAAGCACCTGAAGGGTTAATAAACTTCTTGGATATGGTTTTGAGTACTTTGAGGGGTGCTGCTGTTTTGAGAATGGTGTCACTTTTAGGTATTTTCTGTCACTTAGTCCTCTCAAAGTCACTTCAAATGTGAATTTGACCCCTTCTAACTTCCTAACCCCAAAACATTTTGTTTCAGAAATTGCGCTAATGTAAAGTAGACATGTGGGAAATGTTATTTATTAACTGTTTTGTGTGACATAACTCTCTGGGTTAAGGGCATAAAAATTAAAAGTTTGAAAATTGCAAAATGTTCAAATTTTTCATCAAATTTCCGATTTTTTCACAAATAAAAGCAAAAAATATCGTTCTAAATTTATAACTATCATGAAGTACAATATGTCACGAAAAAACAATGTCAGAATCACCGGGATCCGTTGAAGCGTTCCAGAGTTATGACCTCATAAAGTGACACTGGTCAGAATTGCAAAAAATGGCCTGGGCATTAAGGACAAAACTGGCTTTGTCCTTAAGGGGTTAAAGTAATTATTGGTTCCTACAGCTTTTTCCACTCTCAATTATTGTTTGATTTTTAAGCCCACCCCTTTTTCACATTTTATGGCATTAATAAACATTGATGGAACTTTTAGATTAGAATTCTTTTTTTGTCCTACATGATCAATTCTTCATAGTTCCCAGTCTTTGGAATATATAGAAATAAACTTTGTAAAATACCAATCAACGTACATTTTATTGAGTTCTCATTTTTTGTATTTTATGTTTGATATCCTTGTAGGCAAGGAAAAAACGCAGTCCTAATTTTGACTTGCGACTCTGTTAATAGTAAATTTATCATTAGAATAATTTTATCAATACAGTTTAACAATTAATGTTTGCATTGATGTGCCTGCCCTGGCCAATTGCTGTCGCAATGAAACTATGAAGAACAGAGATACACTGCTAGTTTTAATAATACAAAAAAGGCATGGCACTCCTTAGTTACAGTATTAAAAAAAATGCTATTATTAATGTCTGTATGTCATGTTCAAGGTTACCACACCATTAGCTTATTGTGATGAAGATACATGAAGACCGAAACGTTGGCCATCTTATAACATGTTGTACTGCTGAACATGGCATACTGACAGATCAATACGATTTTCTCCACTGTAGCTAAGAAGCCATGGTACTGTGCATAATATTGTCTATACAGTGGGAAAAAAGAGTATTTAGTCAGCCACCAATTGTGCAAGTTCTCCCACTTAAAAAGATGAGAGAGGCCTGTAATTGACATCATAGGTGGTCCACAACTATAAGAGACAAAATGAGAAATAAATCCAGAAAATCACTTTGTCTGATTTGGCAAAAAAATTTTTTTTGCAAACTATGGTGCAAAATAAGTATTTAGTCAATAACAAAAGTTCATCTCAATATTTTGTTATATATCCTTTGTTGGCAATGGCAGAGGTCAAACATTTTCTGTAAGTCTTCACGTCAACATTTTTTTTGCAAATTATGGAGGAAAATAAGTATTTAGACATCTAAAAACATGCAAGATTTCTGGCTGTCACAGACCTGTAACTTCGTCTTTAAGAGGCTCCTCTGTCCTCCACTCATTACCTGTAGTAATGGAACCTGTTTGAACTTGTTATCAGTATAAAAGACACCTGTCCACAACCTCAAAAAGTAAGACTCCAAACTCCACTATGGTGAAGACCAAAGAGCTGTTGAAGGACACCAGAAACAAAATTGTAGCCCTGCATCAGGCTGGGAAGACTGAATATGCAATAGGCAAGCAGCTTGGTGTGATTAAATCAACTGTGGGAGCAATAATAAGAAAATGGAAGAATACAAGACCAGTGATAATCTCCCTCGATCTGGGGCTCCACGCAAATCTCACCCCGTGGGGTCAAAATTATCACAAGAATGGTGAGCAAAAATCCCAGAACCACATGAAGGGACCTAGTGAATGACTTGAATAGAGCTGGGACCACCATAACAAAGGCTACCATCAGTAACACACTACGCCATTAGGGACTCAGATCCTGCAGTGCCAGACGTGTTCCTATGATTAAGCCAGTACATGACAGGCCCGTCTGAAGTTTGCTAGAGAGCATTTGGACTATCCAGAAGAGTATTGGGAGAATGTCATATGGTCTGATGAAACCAAAGTAGAACTGTTTGGTTGAAATACAACTCGTGTTTGGAGGAGAGAGAATGCTGAGTTGCATCTAAGAACACCATACCTACTGTGAAGCACGGGGTGGCAACATCATGCTTTGGGGCTGTTTCTCTGCAAAGGAACCATGGCTACTAATCTGTGTACATGAAAGAATGAATGGGGCCATGTATTGTGAGATTTTGAGTGCAAACCTCCTTCCATCAGCAAGGGGATTGAAGATGAAACATGGCTGGGTCTTTCAGCCTGAAAATGATCCCAAGCATACCACCACAGCAACAAAGGAGTGGCTTCATAAGAAGCATATGAAGGTCCTGGAGTGGCCTAGCCAGTCTTCAGATCTCATCCCCATAGAAAACCTTTGGAGGGAGTTGAAAGTCCGTGTTGGCCAGCGACAGGCCCAAAACATCACTGCTCTAGAGAAGATCTGCATGGAGGAATGGGTCAACATACCACCAACAGTGTGTGCCAACCTTGTGAAGACTTGCAGAAAACGTTTGACCTCTGTCATTGCCAACAAATGATATATAACAAAATATTGAGATGAACCTTTGGTATCGACTAAATATTTATTTTCCACCATAATTTGCAAAAAAATCTTGCCAAATCAGACAACGTGATTTTCTGGATTTGCTTTCTCATTTTGTCTCTCATAGTTGTAGTCTACCTATGATGTCAATTACAGGCCTCTCTCATCTTTTTAAGTGGAAGAACTTGCACAATTGGTGGCTGACTAAATGCTTTTTCCCACTGTATATCAATTCTACCATTGAACACCATAACCTTTCTATTGCTAGTTTTTTTTAAAGACTGGTGCCTTCCTATCATTCCCATTTGGCTGTTATGAAAAAAAATAACAAGAAATGATGAAATGAAAAAAAAAAAAAACAAACCTCAATGTATTATAACACCTCTGATAATATGCAATGCACCGGTACACAACCTCCTGGCTTCCTGCTTGCAGGGGAGAGTGAGCTCTTGAAGATTGACAGTTCGGATGAGTGGCATGGTCATGCTGCTGGTCCCAACTGTGTGTTCTCCTAGGCTGACTGAAAAGCATTTTTAGCTCTGCAGCCTGGGAGGAGCAAAGAAACGTTGAAGCTGGCTGGATTCAGTGATCCAGGCTGCTAAAAAGTAGTGCTATCAGACTGTAAAGCAAATGTCACCATCGTTTCTGACCTAGAGAGCCACATTGAGCTCTGAGAGAGGGTTGTGACCCATATTCAGCTCTGAGATACAGTTGTGACCCACATCCATTTTTCACTCCAATTAACAGTAGTGACACCCAGAACCCCCATACCGGTATATTGACAGCCAAAGGTTTTTCCCCCAAAACACACCAAAGCAGTATACAAATATCCAGGGGTTCTTACTCTACCGCTATTCAGATCTGCTCTTCAATGTGCGGTTAGTCACAAAAATCACCATCTGGAACGCTGCTCTTCATAGCTTTTTGTTAGACCTGGTGCTAACACACCAAGCTGGCAGACAGCTGTGAGCTAAACATCACAAGCCAGCAAGTCATATGTGGCCCCCAAGGCACAGGTTAGGGACCACTGCTCTAAATCATAAAGCCTGCAAGTGGCCCACACTATTTGCATAGGAATCTGAACACTTTTATGCCTCCTTCACAAGTCAGTGATTCTAGTACGTACGTCCTAGTTTTTATACGTACCAGAATCATGGAAATACGCAGAACCATTAAACTCAATGGGTCTGTGCACACATCAGTGATTTTTTCACTGACCATATCTCCATGCGGAGTACACGCATGTCCATGTGCTCCGCATGGAGACATGTCCATTTTTTCCTGGCATCACTGATGTCCCACGGACCACACTATGGAGTGATCTGTGAAACATGTACCAGAAAAACATGGACATTGAAAATAAAAAGCTTTTTAAACTCACCATCTCCAGCGATGCTGTGTTCGGTCTCTGCTCTCCGCAGCTTCCTGCCTGGCCAATTACTGTAATTCATATTCATTTATCATTTATGCAGTCACAGCCAACCCAGAAGTAGCTGCAGATATCAGACAGCAGCGGCCGGATGCTGCATCGCAGGGCTCTTCAGTACCACCGACAGCAGGAGCGGGGACAGGTGAGTGTATCTCCATGTGTAATCACGTATCACGGAGCACAGATCATGGATTGAACATGGACAACATGTGTGTGTTGTGAATGATGGCACACAGAGGGACATATGCATTTTTAACACGCCAGTGAAAAACGTCTGTGTTTTTCACTGACGTGTGAAACAGGCCTTAGACTAACAAGCAGTAAACTATAAAATTAAAAAATACCACCATTGTTAATAAAGGATTTTTAATACAATGTAAAAGACAAAGATACTTGCTTTTATAAAGGCTTGACGGCTGTAAACCCATATAGTATTTACTTATACGGTATTTTTACTTTTTTTATGTTAAAATTTCATTATGACAATTTCCATAAAATACAGGATGTATACTATATATTAGGTGAATTTAGTTTTCTATTTTTTAATCTCATATTTAGAAAACATCCTGTGAGGCTCTCGGAGTGCTGTGCTCTATCAGTTACTTACCCGATGGAGCAGCTGATGCATGCAATCACTAAATGAACATGTCAGGGGGAAGAGAGGCTACTTAAACATAATCTATTAATGTGCAAGCTGAATATAACATGTTGTTAGTAATACGACCACTTATTTGTTAATAATATAGGTTGTAAATTGTGCACATTTATATTTTTAATTGCAGTACAAATTACAGTTGCACATTGTGCCATGTTTTTCCTATTAGCCATATGGTTTCCTAATTATGACAAAATCCTATTTGAATTTACTTACCATTGGGCCGTGTTCACCTTTAGGTCCCTAAAGTAAAAATAAAATACACATATAATTACGGAAACATGACATTTTTCCATTATCTAATATTTATTAATTTATTTACTTAGCATTTTCTACATTTTTTATTTTAGAGTATGAGGCAATTTTGCTACAGAAATTTGTGCAATTGCTCCATTCATCAAGATAGGCTTTGCAGAAATACATGCACCCATTGCATAAAAAATCTTGATGTAAAGAACAGATGTTAAGTTACAGAATTTTTTAAAAACAAATTTGTCTGTCAAATGTAAATACAACTTTAATTTATAGGTACCGTGTAATCATCTATGCAAATGATTGTGCGTATTACTGCTATATACAATCCTTTAAGCCATAATAAAGCATTCATAGAAGCAGAGAACATTACTGTACCACTGTGGCCTTTTATTGCATTAAAAACCATCCAAAGGTTTTTTCTGCACAAGCGTTGCACTCTGTAGTGCTAAGATATGTGTAATAATGAATATGGGAATATAGACATGCATTACTGCTATGAATAATATGTAAAAATTGAGATACTGCGCACAGAAAATTGGCGTTGCCGTTGGCTGTTGGGCTCACATAAAACTGGTCATTTTTGAGTGCTAAGTATCTCAATTTTTGCATGTTTTTCATTGCAGTAATGCATGGCTATACTCCCATATTCATTGTTACACATATTTTAGCACTGCAGTGTACAACTGTCTGTTTTTTGATGCCATGTTTCATATTCAGTTTGCACCTGATCACATTAGAAAGTTAGGATGTGCCATGAGTCTTTTTCTTAGATTACAGGGTAATGCCTTATGATTGAGCACTCCTGCTCTTCAGCCTCAGGCGATTTTAATTCTTCATTTGAAGGTTCCTATCCGCCCATAAATTGGAGGGGTTTTTTTTTACTCAAAAAGAGGCATTACAGTAGGCATGGACTCAACAAAAGATGTTGCCTTGCTGTTGGCTGTTGGGCACACACAATATCTGGCCAATTTTGTGTGCCAAGTATCTCAATTTTTACATGTTTTTCATAGCAGCAATGCATGTCTATATTCCCATATTCATTGTTACACATATCTTAGCACTACAAAGTGCAACTGTCTACTTGCTATGATTGACACGTCACTGTCAATGTATAATCTCTATTGAGAGCGTGGTGTGAACGGGGAAGCATACTCAGCTTTGCTAAATCTAAACATTATGATTGTGTCAGAATGGCTGCACCAGGTAATATAAGTGATACATTGTTGGATTCAGGATCTCTTTGCTTACATTATGCTGCACTAAAATGAGGTAGCAAAAACCTGCTGAGAGATTCCATTGAAAGGAAACATCAAGGTCATCTCAACAGTAGTTAACCCCTTCACAAACGTCTGATTTTGCGCTTTCTGGAGGTTTTTTTCACCATTCTTCTTCCGAAAGACATAACTTTTTTATTTTTTCAGTCAATCTGATCGTGTGAGGCTCATTTTTTGCAGAACGAGCTGTACTTTTAAATGAAACCATGAGTTTTACCGTATAGTATACTGAAAATAGCAAAAAAATTTCAAATACGGAAAAATTGCAAAAAAAGTGCATTTGCACTATTGTTTTATAGATATTTTATTCACTGTGTTCACTATATGGTAAAACTGATGTATTGGTATGATGCCTGAGGCCGTTGTGAGTTTGTAGACACCAAACATGAATAGGTTTACTTTTATCTAAGGGGTTAAAAAAAATCTGCATACGTTTTGCTTCATTTTCCGCGACCCATAGAGTTCTCATTTTTTGGGATCTATGACTCAGTGATAGCTTATTCTTTGCGTCTCAGGCTGATGTTTTTAACAGTACCATTTTTGCGCAGATTCGTTTTGATCGCCTCTTATTGCATTTTGAGCAAAATATGCAGTGACCAAAAAATGTAATTTTGGCATTTGGAATTTTTTTGCCGCTACACCGCTTACCGATCAGATGAACTGATTTTAGATTTTGATAGATCGGGCATTTCTCAACTCAGCGATACCAAATGTGTGTATATTTTTTAGTTTTTTTAACCCTTTAATTTTCAATGGGGCGAAAGGGGAGTGGATTGAACTTTTAGGTTTTTTTATTTTTCAATTTTTTAAACTTTTTTTTACATTTTTTTTAATTTTACTAGATCATCAGTCTGATCACTCATTTATTTCTGTTGACCACAGCTACATAGCTATGATCACCAGAAATACTCACCTCTTGTCACAGGCAGCACTTGGCCAGGTGAAACAGGAAGTGAGTCATGTGAGCTACAGGAGTCATCACATCACCCTGTGCTACCTTGGAAACCATCAGCTCACAGTGATCACGTTACAGCACTGCTGATGGGGCCAGGTGAGTGAATGTTACGGCCTGCGGTCGTTAAGGAGTTAAGAAATTCTATATTGAAATGATTACAATATGTTCTAAGGCTATATTCTTACGTCCGTATGATTGTTATTATCCAAGAGATGGACTGATTATTTCTCAGGTATCATCCTAGTGACATTCTAGTTGAATCCTAATAGTTTTTTTTTTCTTCTGCTTTTTTTTTTACTTTACTAAAGTGATGTGCTTGTTTTTAAGCCAATATAAAACCTATTGGAAGCTCTTATGCAATTTTTTAAGTTTATCATTAGGCAACAAATCCATGAGACATGGATGCAAAATAGAATCATATCAGAACCCTTCTGATCATCATAGACTTGAATGGTAGAGTCTGATCTGCAAATCAGATCAGAATAGGTACATGCTCTGAGTCTCATGGATCCCAATCTTGAATCTGTGATTTTAACAGATGTGTGAATACATCAATTCTATTTTATGGGTCCAAGTGCTGTCCAAGAAAATAATCGTACAGCATTCATACATGTCCCATGGGTTTGTAAAACATCCTTAGACTAAAGGCCCATTTACACGCAATGACATTGCTAACGAGATGTCGTTGGGGTCATGGAATTCGTGACGCACATCCGGCCTCGTTAGTGACGTCGTTGTGTGCAACACCTACGAGCGAGTGTTAATGATCAAAAATGCTCACCTAATCGTTGATTGTTGACATGTCGTTCATTTTCAAAATCTCGGTCGGTATGGACGCAGGTTGTTCGTTGTTCCCGAGGCAGCACACATCGCTACGTGTGACACCTCAGGAACGACGAAGCACACCGTACCTGCGTCCTCCGACAATGAAGTGGGCGTGTCTTTCATGCGGCTGCTCTCCGCCCCTCCGCTTCTATTGGACGCCTGCCATGTGACGTCGCTGTGACACCGCACAAACCGCCCCCTTAAAAAAGAGGCTGGTCGCTGGCCACAGCGAAGTCGCTAGGAAGGTAAGTCCGTGTGACAGGGCCTAGCAATATTGTGTGCCAAAGGCAGCGATTTGCCCGTGACGCACAAACGACGGCGGCAGGTGCTTTCACGAGCGACATCACTAACGATGTTGCTGTGTGTAAAGCAGCCTTTAGTGTAATATCATACAAACATAGGCATCAGAATTGTTTTATTTAAGTATTTTGCCACCTGTATCGGGCATATTGGTATAGGTTATGATACAAATACAAACTGTGCTGTTTTGGCTATATAAAAGCCATTTGGAGATTCACCAACATTTATCTGAGAGAGGGAAAAGAAACCTAACACATTGTCTTTGTAACATCTGCGACTGAATTTGTAATTCTCCCTCAACTTGTCTTTTAATGCATAAGTGCTCTGCATGATTTATGTCGGACTGTAAGAAAGTGATAGCAGAACTGACAATCGGTTTAGAAAAAAAAAGCTGAAAATCTCTGAAAATTGCTAATTTAAATGTCTGTAGGAGAAATGTCCTCTGATGTTAACATTAATTTGATACACAGTTAGAAAAATTATCTTGGGGGTAAAAAATGACACATCATAAAATAAAATATTGTAATTAAAAATGTCTGCAGAGGGAATTCTAGTTCCCAGAATGCCCTACTGTAGAAAGCTTTTAGCACCTGTGCTGTGAAGGACGGGGCAATGCATTAACCATGACCGGCATGTGGTGTGGCGTACGTTCTAGCTATGTTCATATCAGGTGAAGATTCGAAGAAATATTAAAGAAGGTGTCTATTTTAACATTTTGATTGTCTTAAAAGAAACAAGAATATATGGATAAGTGCTTACAGTCAAGATAACTTTACACAGTGTCAAAGAAAACATTTTTTTTCTAGATTTTGAAAGCGGAAAAATGTATTTAGTCACAATCGTATGACAGACAGCTATGTTCGGGTCTACAATATTTTTTTTACTTCATTTATTTGATTTAGCTAAAAAAAAATTAGAAACATCCTACAAGATCAGTTAGATTTGGGGAATCACAGAGATATATTCATGCTCTGATATACAAACATATACACAATGCCACTACTGGGGATGGGAGGACTAGATGGTGCAGGAGAACTCATACCGGGTCAGTATGGAGGTGTGCCATATAATTTACCTAATTCTGCAAGCCACAAGGGAGATGTGAAAAACATCCTCTGGGCTGCAACTTGGACAGAAAGTTTTGGCATAAAAATCATTAGTGTATAAACAATAAAAAAATGTGAACCAGCTCACCAGTCAACGTAGATTTCAGTGTGCATGGAACAATGAACTGAGTGGCGTAGCCTTCAATGGAGGAAAAAAAACTTGGAAGTTCCAGCTTCTAGTAAAATTGTTAAAAATTAAACTTTGTTTCATCCTTAAAAATTAGATAGAGATGAGATTAATGAAATTGGGAGACAGGAAGCACAATGCGATGCATTTTGAGTGCAGTGCTGCGTTCTATATCAAGCTCGATAAAGAATGCAGCACTGCATTCAAAATGGGTATCCTTGTGCTTCCTGTGATCCAATAACATTAATCTCATCTCTGTCTCATTTTTAAGGATGAAACAAAGTTACATTTTTAACAATTTTACCAGAAACTGTAATCTTCCAGTTTATTCTTCTTACAAACCATGACACAGTGGGAACAGCAGATGTGCATTGAGTATGTGGACAGATTATGCATTGAGTACGTGGATAGAACGATTATATTAACAATCGATCTGTCCTCATATAGTTTGTATCAGTCCATGTGAATGAGCACCAATCAACTTGTATATCATTAATTGACACTTTTCTTTTTTGAAAACATCTGCACTTCTAAACGCACCTTCAGCTTTTTTATCAATGAACCTGCCTTTACTTTACTGACTCAAAAGTGACTATACTACAGATTACTTTACCTTATGAGCTATGTGTAAGTGGCTTTAAAAAGACTATTAATTACTCTGAGTTTTCATAAACTAGGTGTTGATATATTCATTTATACTATATTGAGATTCTAATGAGCACAATTAATTAGATCCTTCTAAATAAATGGTGATAAGGAGGAATGTACCATATAATGGCTTAAACTGTATAACTGAGGACAAAATTGTAGTGTGCAGCAATGTATTGTATAACTTCAGACTAAATTAGCAAAACGGCTCAATTTTCCATCCAAATCATCGCAGCCCTAGTTGCACCTCTTTACTAAATAGAGGTAAATCTGCTTCTCCAATATTTCAATAATTGGCGAATGTTCTGTTATAGAACAGCATTTCAGTTTTCTAAAAACAAGAGATTGAAATTTGTATATCAGCATTTATTGTCTAACCGAAAATGATGACTTTGTAATAGAAAATATATTCATTGGCAAAAAAACAGGCAACGTAAATTTTCAGAGATTCGCAAATGTCTGTGCCGGAATATTATTTCCTTGTATTAGCAGCCAAAGTGGAAGAAAGTGAAGAAATAAAAGACAGTGGGACTCGTACAGCTAAAACTGTAATAGAACAGCGGGGCAATTAGGCTATCACAGTAAAAGTAGCAATTCTAGAAATGGGTTTATGGTAAGGTTCACCAAAGATCTAAAATGAGTGCATGAAAACAAAGGCTAGATAGTATAGGCAGATCCAATATTTTTATTTGCCCGAATGTCACAACAGAGGACTCACAAATGAGTGGCTTCTTGCAGCAGTGACTGGTTAATAGAGCGTGCCATGTTATATAATTACCTGCAAGCATTGCTATAAGAATCCATAAAAAGACATTCATTAAACAAAGATAATATTTCATCATGATGAATGAAATTGAGTTGAATTTCCTACATCCATTTGATTAAAAAATTTAAAATTCTTTAAGGTTAAATACATACCGGGGGGCCAGGTTGTCCAGATATGGCAGCAGCAGTAGCAGTGCCCTAGAAAAGGGTATTAAAACAAAATGAATAATTATTAATGTGCCATTAGAAAATATATAGAGATGGAAATGTTTAATAGATGTGACAATGGCCATGACAACTGTTCCTCTTAGAACACTCTCCAAATCGGAATGAGAGTCCAGTAATTAAATATTTCTTATTGTTGATTAATAGAATAATACTGATGCTGAATGAATAGATTTCAAACATCACATCCCATTCTGAAATTTAGATTTAAAGAAAAAAAAAGCTGAAAATATTCTTCAAAATGGCTTAAAAGGGTTGTCCACTATATTTTTAATATGTTAACTCATGTGCTAGGACCTTTTTGGCACATTTTATATACATATACATATCTGAGCAGCAGCTGAAGATGTTTCATGAACACTTTAATCAGTTTCATCCCACCATAACTTAACACTCGACTACTCCTGCACTGAGATCAACTTTTTGGACACCATCATCAAACTACGGAACAATGAAATAGAGACTTCCCTGTACAAGAAGCCAATTAACCATCCAAAAGACCTGAAATTGAATAGTTTTCATCCAAAACACATAAAAAACTCTATTGTGTACAGTCAGGTCATCAGATACAATCGGATATGTTCCAACACTACAGATAGAGACAATCACCTTGAGGGCCTCAGAAAGACGTTTTTGAATCAAGGCTACCATCCAAGAACAATTGAAAACCAGATTACAAGAGCCACCAGAATATCAAGAAACCATCTCCTACATTATAAAACTAAAGAAGAAAACAACCGGGTACCTCTCGTGATTGCCTACAATCCAAATCTGGAGGTGTTAAGAGGAGCTGCACGGAAACTACAACCATTTCTGCAAAAAGATGCCCAATTAAAATCTATTTTACCAGATCCCCTACTTCTGTGTTTTAGGCTGCCCCTGAATCTAAGAAGCATCATTGTCAGAAGCTCCCTGTCCTCTCCAACAATAACAGCAACATTTCCCTGCAACCAGAAAAAATGTAAGACTTCTCCATTTATATTGACAAAGGACAAGATAAATATTCCCAGATCATATCAGGACTACAAGATCCCAGGTACCATTAGCTGCACCACAACTAATGTGGTGTACTTAAAGGGAACATGTCAGGTAATTTATGTGTCCTAACCTGGTAGCAGTGTGATGTGTGTCCTAGTAACCCCTTCCTACCCATTTCTGTGTTGTAATAGTGTGTAATGTGCATGTATAAAAATCTGTTTTATTACTTATTTGTTCTGTATGTAAATGAGCAGGGGCTCTAGCCCCATGGGTATCGCATCGCTCTGTGAACGTTTGCATGTTTTACGTGGTATCACGCCCCTGTGGGCGTGATACCATGGATTTACTTGAGCGACATCAACATTGCTCCTTCAGATCCCGCGCATGCGCACTTACCATTCCCGAAGCCTTGTTATCTGGGCGCTTGCCTCTTGTCTTCAGACGTGCACTGTGCATGATCGGAACCGCAGGAGTCTTCTGAGCATGCGCAGAGTGCGTTTGAAGATGAGAAGCAAGCACCCGGATAACAAGGCTGTGGGAATGGTTAGTGCACACGCGCGGGATCTCAAAAAGCGACGTTACGTCACTCATGTAAATCCATGGTATCACGCCCACAGGGGCGTAATATCACAGAAAACATGCAAACGCCCACAAGGCGATGTGACGCCCATGGGGCTAGAGCCTCTGCTCATTTATATACAGAACAGATAAGTAATAAAACATATTTTTATACATGCACATTACACAATATTACAACACAGGGATAGGTAGTAAGGGGTTACTAGTCCACACATCACACTGCAACTAGGTTAGGACACATAAATTACCTGACAGGTTCCCTTTAATTATATGTACCAAATGTCCAACTGGGGGTCTGTATGTAGGAGGGACAGGACAACAGCTTAGAACAAGGTTGAATTCTCACTGCTACGCAATTAGAAAAAAAAAGGATAGATCTACTTGTGGCCAAACATTTTTATAACCAAGACCACAGCATCATGGACATGAAATTGCTAGTATTGAAAGGAAATTTCAAATCCCAGAGAGATAGAAGAGTTTTTGGAATACAAAGTTATGATGACCTTTGACACATTTAGAGCAGGAATGAATGTGTCACATGGATTTATGTCTTTTTACATCAATTAAGAAATGTGCTCCTCAGAGCATCTGGGGGCATCACAACTCTGGACTAGACCTTAATCAGAGGACACTAAAACTTTCACACTCCTTATCTATGAACTGCTCCAAAATTTACTGCCACAACTGATTGTCCCCTTGCTTTACTAATAGTTCTGCTTCATGTAACTTGTCTTATCTATCTCCTGTTGTGTGTAAATATGTGACTCTTCAGAGTTTGTGTTATACCATGCCTGATGAAGAGACGTGAGTAGTCTCGACAGCTTGTTATACTCGTATACTATGTATACTATGCTCGTATATTACCATCTTTTCAGTTAGCTATTAAAAGGTATCAACCACTGAGGACTCTCAGTTCTTTTAAACAATTTTTTTATGGTCTTTACCAAAAGGACCATTGATCAAAGTATTTCCTCGGGTGGTATCTTTAGGCGGCTCTGCATTACTACACTGTGAGCACCGCCTTGTTTGTAAAGAAGGGAAAATATATCACAAAATAAAATGGCTGATATCTCTGGAACCATAAAAAAATAAACATAGACAAATACTAATACTAAGGCATTTTACGCAGGTGTAAAGGCCCCGTCATACACAGAGATAAATCTTTGGCAGATCTGTGGTTGCAGTGAAATCATGGACATATTGTACCATTTGTACACGGCCACAAACCTGGCACTGATTGTCCACAATTTCACTGCAACCACAGATCTGCCGCAGATTCATCTCTGTGTGTTAGTATGAAACCTCTAGAAGGAGCTAAGTTTTATTGTAGAGTAGTAGATGAGAAGGACAGTAGATCCTTAGAGCACACAATACATTTTAAGAAGTTTTCACCTAGTATTAGCAAGGCATTGCTATTTATGAAATACCTTGAACATGTACAAGCTGCTCATTCCATTTCCTTCAGTGAGTGGAGCACCCTTTAAAGGAAAAAAGTGGCCTTAGTACATCAGATAACAAGAAATATTATCTTAGTTTTTACATGCTAAGAAGTAACTTACAATATCACAAAACAATTGGTTAATTTAAATGCAGATATTAAAAATAACAAGTACATGATTTTATTATGTCTAATGCTAGCCATCTAAAGCAAAAGGGTTCAAGTCAAACTCAGCATTATCCATTTAATAATTAAATCTACATACAGTACATCACAAACATGAGTACACTCCTTGAAGTTTTATAAATATTTTATATCTTTTCATGGGAAAACACTGAGGATATGAGACTTTGATATAATGTAAAGTAGTCAATGTACAGCTTGTATAACAGTGTAAATTTGGTGTGCCTACTAAATAACTCAGCACACAGCCATTAATGTCTAAACCACTAGCAACAAAAGTGAGTACACCCTCAAGTGAAAATGGCCAAGTTGTGCCCAATTAGCCATTTTCTCTCCCCAGTGTCATGTGACTCATTAGTGTTCAGCTACCTGCGCATGCTGAGTATTTGATGCAGAACATTTCTGCACCAACTCTGAATCTTCTGCAGAAAAACACACCAAAAATGGGGTTCTTTTTGCCACGTTCTTTGTGCATTATTTGGAATGCATTTTTGATAATAAAGTCAGTGGGAGGAAGGGCTGAAAAACGTAGACAAAAATGCACCAACAATTTACATGGCAAAGAATTCTCCAAGGATCTTGGAAAGGAATTGTTGCTCTACATGAAAATAGCCTAGGCTATAAGAAGGTTGCCAACACCCTGAAACTGAGCTGCAGCATGGTGGCCAAGACCATACAGCAGTTTAACAAGACAGGCTGCACTCAGAACAGGCCTCGCCATGGTTGACCAAAGATGATGAGTGCACATGCTCAGCCTCATATCCAAGGTTGTGTTTTCAAAATAGACATATGAGTGATGCCAACATTGCTGTAGGGGTTAAAAGTGTGGGCGATCAGCCTGGTAGTGCCCAGACCATACACCGCTCACTGTATGAAATAGGACTTCAAGGCTGTCATCCCAGAAGATAGCCACTTCTAAAGATGATGCACAAGAAAGCCTGCAAATATTTTGTTGAAGACAAGCAGACTAAGGACATGGATTACTGGAACCTCTTGTAAAAAAGATGTAAAAGAAAACCTGCAGTTTACTGAAGACAAATAGACTAAGGACATGGATTACGAGAACCATGTTGTGTGGTCTGAGGAGAGCAATAGAAACTTATTTGTTTCAATTGGTGTCAAGTGTGTGTGGAGATGAGGTGAGGATATCAACGACAAATGTGTCTTGCTTACAGTTAAGCATGGCGGTGTGAGTCTCATGATTTGGGACTGATGGCTGTTGGGAGCTACAGTTCATTGAGGGACCCATAAATGCACACATGTACTGTCAAAAACTAAAGCAGAGCATGATCTCCTCTATCGTTAAATTGCACCGCAGGGCAGTATTCCAACATGATAATAACCTCAAACACACCTTCAAGACAACCACTGCCTTGTTAAAGGAGCAGAGAGTAAAGGTGCTAGACTGCCCAAGCATGTCTCCAGACATAAACCAAATTAAGGCTATGTGCACACGTTGCGTTTTTTCCTGCATTTGCACAGCGTTTAAAACAGCAGCGTAAATGCATGCTTTCTGCTTCCCCAGCAAAGTCTATGAGAAGTCAGCAAATTCCATGCGCATTTTGCCTTTTGAAACATAGCATTTTGGATGCCAAATATTTGCCAAAATATATGCGTTTAAAAAAGCAGCATGTCACTTATTTTCTGCATTTTGGTTGCATTTTGCACCCATTGAAATGAATGAGGTATGTGAAAACCTAACCAAAATGCGCTTGCAATTCATTTTTGTTGCGTTCTGCACGCTTTTTTGACAAACAAAACGCAGGTCTTTCGGTCTCTTTCTCTGTCTGTGTCTCTCTGTCGATGTCGGTCAATCTCTCTCTGTCTGTTGGTCGGTCTCTCTCTTTCTCTGTCGGTTTCTCCCTCTCTCTTTCATACCTACCGATTACTGGCGCGGCGATGCACAGCTGTCCCAAAACTCTAGCGGCTTTTCCTCTTTTGAAAATGCCGGTCGCTCATTATTCCATCTCGTATTCCCTGCTTCCCCCACCCATCGGCGACTATGATTGGTTGCATTCAGATGAGCCACTACGCTGAGTGACAGCTGTCTCACTGCAAGCAATCACAGCAGCCGGTGGACGGGTCTATATCATGCAGTAAAATAAATAAATAAATAATTAAAAAAAACGACCTGTGGTCGCCCCCAATTTTGATACCAGCTAAGGTAAAGCCACAAAAGGCTGGTATTCTCAGGATGGGGGGTCCTCACATTATGGGGTGCCACCCAGCCTAAAAATATCAGCCAGCAGCCACCTGGAATTGCTACATCATTAGATGCGACAGTCCCGGGACTCTAGCCAGCTTATTCCGATTTTCCCTGGTGTGGTAGCAATCAGGGTAATAAGGAGTTAATGACAGCCCATAGCTGCCACTAAGTCCTAGGTTAATCTTGGCAGGCATCCCCCCGAGATACCTTCCATGATTAATCTGTAAGTTAAAGAAAATAAACACATACACCCAAAAAATCCTTTATTTGGAATAAAAGACAAAGAAAACCCTCTTTCACCACTTTACTAATCCCTAAACACCCATTCAGGTCCGACGTAATCCACACGAGGTCCCATGACACTTTCACCTCTGCTACATCGGAAGATCACAGTGAGTGGCGACAGACCACGACCGCTCTTTGTCAGCTCCACTGAGCAAATTAAGTGAGTTGCGCTGTCAGCGGTGACAACACTCAGGTTACCCACAGCCACAGCTCTCAGGTGGAGGACTTCAGCTGTGGCCGCGAGTAACCTGAGTGACGGCACCGCTGATCACGTGGCTCACTTCAGTCACTCAGGGGATTTGCGGTCACCGGTGAGTCATTTACTGGTGACCACAAATCAGGCCGCGACACACAGAAAGAGCTGCGGGATGACAATGAAGTCGGGTGAAGTTCATCTGAGTTCATTTTCATCGCACCACTCTGTCTGTGTCTGCTGTCAGCGGGCATGTAGCAGAGCTGAATTGCTGTGGGACCAAACTGTCAAAAATGCAGCCTAAATGCATGTGTTTTGGATGCATTTTGTTTTTACAGACGCAGTGTTTAAAGTTGCCCAGTCTGCCAGAGGGTGTGTTTTTTTCTGCACTTTACAGAATGAAGTGTGTGCATATGCCTAAGCATGTCTGGGGCATCTTCAAACAGAAGGTGGAGGAGCACAAGACCTCTAACATCCACCAGCTCTGTGATGTCATCATGGAGGAGTGGAAGAGGATTTCAGTGGCAATCTGGGAAGCTCTAGGGAACTCCATACCCAAGAGTGTTATAGCAGTGCTTAAAAATAATAGTGGCCACACCACAAATTGACACTTCGGGCCCAATTTGGCCATTTTCAGTTGCGGGTGTAATGACTTTTTGTTGCCAGTACTTTAGACATTAATAGCTGTGTGTTGAATTCTTTAAAGAGCTTGACAAATTTACATTGTTATACAAGCTGTACACTGACTACTTTACATTGTATCAAAGTATCATATCTTCAGTGTTGTTCCATGAAAAGATATAATAAACTTTTGTGATATATTGTATATTACCATGTAACTAAGCAAACAGAGTGCCATCATTGCCTCTTTTTACAGGGCCTCATTTAAAATTATTCCTTCTTAAAATCAGCACTGTGCTGTCAGATGCATGCCCACGTATTTCATTTACATGTGATGGGGGATATGTCTTCTTTTTGCAGAATGTGTTATTATAATATTCAATTGTAAAGTGCTGCTGAATATTTTGGCGCTAGAGACATAACATGTATTATTATTATGAATCTTTCTCAATAATTTGAATGTTTTTAAAGTAAATTTTATAATGCATTGGCACCAATTTTTTTTACATACGCATTTGCATAGAATTACTTTACAACCTAACATTCTATTTCTATCCAAACATATAAGCTTCACTATGATTTGATTGATTGCATTGCTTGCAGTCCTTTTGCAGATTTTGCATTTCTGTCTCTTTTGACACCATTCTTTTATGCATGTCACGTAAGTCTCTGGATGGTTAATTTCTCTTTTAGGTACTGGAAGGCTGCCATGGCCAATCCTGAGCAACCGACAGATTTTGATTTACTTTTCTATAGATACATGAACAAATTGGCTTTGGATAAAAAATGCATCCAACTGTTCAGTGCTTTAAGCATAAAAATGAATATTCTGTAAACCTGACGCCAAAGATGGATTCCCTGCATCTCAGTTTCAAGATGGATTTATAAAGTAAATTGTTTGTAAGAATATGTCAGTATGCCTTACTCCACATAACATGGTTAAGCCTAGCGGCTGGCAGATCTTCACAATGAAGCCATTTTTTAACTTTTATCTATAGTCAACAAAGCACCTAGATGTTATTAGTCTTCTGACTACATTCCCTTTTGTTACAATTTTAATAGAAGAAAGAAAAGTAGAAATAAATAAACCAAAGGCTATTCTTTCTTCTTTGTCATCACTGAATTTCACATATTTCTGTTTATAAAAGAGAGGAATCTGTATATAGTTTATACACTGTGTTCTCTACTGGAGGTTATATTACTAGACTGTATGTAACATGAAAAAAGCAATGATGACAACCCACAGCATTACTGATGTCTTCATGTAATATATATGACTTTTTGTCCTTTATAAGGATACTGACCACTTTATATTCCAAGGACCTCATATCTCATAATCTTTTGTTAATTAGTTACTTAGAATCCAGCCAAATAAAACAATTTATGGCTAGTAACAATGCCAATAGCGCTATTCATTTACTATACAAAGCGAGGTCTATATGATTGATCTAATCTTGAAAGGATGCCTCAGGCAGACAGTTCTGTCTAATCAATACACCACTGATGGTCACACATAAACCTGGAGGCTACTCTGGTGGATAACAAAGTTCACATGACATTACAATATGCCTAACACAGCTTAGACCTTCTGCAACTACTCGTATCTTGTGGAACAAGAAGTAAAAAATGTACTAAATAAAAAAGGAAAAAAGTACAACTAACGTAGCTTAAACAATATAATCACTAATTTACAGGAAACACTGGAATGAATGCAAAAAATAAAAAAATAAAAATGGAAGACAATGAATACAAATGTATTATATGTAAAGCATACAGTTATTGAAAATACATGAAAACGCAACTAGCAATTATGGACATTTACCCAACACATGACTAAAGAGACTGAAATAGAATATATACTTTTTTAGCATAATAGAAAGGACATTAATAATTGTATAAAAGAAAAAAGGATGTCCAGCTCTTCAGGCAAAGAAAACCAAGGTCTTTATTTTATCATGCAGATGCAACGAATGACATGACCAGCACTACGCGTTTCAGGTGAAACACTCACCCTTAATCATGATTAAGGGTGCGTGTTTCACCTGAAACGCGTAGTGCTGGTCATGTCATTAAGGGTGAGTGTTTCACCTGAAACGCGTAGTGCTGGTCATGTCATTCGTTGCATCTGCATGATAAAATAAAGACCTTGGTTTTCTTTGCCTGAAGAGCTGGACATCCGTTCTTCTTTTATGCTATATCGGGCTGTGGCAGTGCCTGTCCGTGCTCCAGGACGAAACCGGGACTGAGCTTCTACACGGTGAGCTGATACACATATTGGATATTAATAATTGCCATAAATTTACATGTCTTTTCATTATTTAAAATTGTGCAGCACTAATTTTTAATGGGGTTGTGCAGATATAAAAAAACAGTAAATAATAAAAATAAAAAAGATAACCTTTTAACTTTTCCACAAATGCATAAAGAAGCACTCCCATCAAAGTTTTTATCCTCTTAATATATTGCAATCATCATATTATATAGAACTATGTACTTACAATTGCACATTTTGCTTTTCTACCCAGTTAATTCTTCTCTTTACTATTAAATCTTTGACATCACGTAATTAAAAACAGATTAACTGAATCAATCTAAGCTCTGTGCAGGAACGGGACATCTCTTTTCCCTGCATGAGTCATCTGCCTCTTCAACTCCTGACCAAGTTGCTCAGACACTAGGTCACAGAGGTGAGGGCATATAATGATATCTTTATGTTACGACACACCATGACCTCTGAGGCCCAATGTCTGCAATCTAAACAAGGTCACCAGGTCTCAGACATCACAGTGAAGTCAAGATGGTAAAATGTACCAAAACCTCTGAGGCCTGGTCACTGCTGTTCTTGAGTGAGGACATCGGCATGTGACTGTACAAAGCAGAGGCCCTAAGAGCCGGCTGGTGGGCAGTGAACACCAAAGGCAGCAGGTGTTCTAAGACAGGTAAATGGTGAAGTATTATGTTTGCATTTCAATAAATCTATATTCTGGAGAATACAAATCTTGGGAAAATTCAAGTAAAATTAAATTCCATTCAAATAAATTTCCCCATGTCTAGTAGTTAATGATGCAACTTGACCTGAAAGTTATAAGAACATGATATGTGTTTTCTCTGAAACATGGGGAAAACATTATGTTTTTAAGCTGAAAGGAAGTCATACTTTGAAAACAGGGACTTCTGTTACCAATGCAGCAAATCCACATATAAATTATTTGGGTGAGTGAATTTTTTAAACTGTTTTCTGGCTACAAGACTGACATGACAAAGCAAGAGGAAGATAAATTGGTTATGGGTAGAATATAAGGAGCACTAGAAATTGATACAATGATGATGCATAGAAAATGAAAGATGTATGGGAGGGATATAAATTAAATATACCCAATTATTTTTCTAAGACACATATTTTACTAACACGACAAGTTTCAGCTATGCAAGGGAATTGTTTTTCAGGTAATATCACATAAAATCTTAAATATAGAATCTGTCTGCTGAACAATTACTACATTTTTGAAGGTCTTACTTTATTTTTACCCTTTTTCTCTGTGTTATCTGGTAACTGTTAGTATGCAGGCTGACTGCAGCAGCCAGTAAAAATGAGAGAAGGGTCTTATTTGGTGTATGTTGTGGGCCTGCAACCAGGTTCAAGAATATTAGGCTGGGTTAGGGGTTAGCTGTCAGGCTGCAGATTTGCTTAGTATAAGGCCCGTTTCACACGTCAGTGAAAAACACTGATGTTTTTCACTGGCGTGTAAAACACGCACATGTCCCTCCGTGTGCCGTGAATCATGGCACACGTGGGTTGTCTAAGTGCAATCCGCGCTCCGTTCTCCGTGGCCCGTGATTGCACTTAGTAATCAACTCACCTGCGCCCGCTCCCGCTCTCCATGGTGCTGATCGCTCCCGCGGTGCAGCATCCGGCCGGCGCTGACCCCCGCAGCAGCTGCTTCCGGGTCGGCTGTGTCGCGCATTCATTAATATGCACGACAATAATGAGCCGGCTCAGAAGCAGCAAGCTGCACGGGCTGCAGAGGACATCGCTGGAGTCGGGTGAGTTCAAATGTTTTTTATTTTAAAAGCACATTTTTTTCTGGCACGTGTTTCACAGACCACACCACTGTGTGGTCCGTGGGACTTCAGTGATGCCAGAAAAAAATGGACATGTCTCCGTGCGGCAATCACGCACACGCGGGTACGCCGCACGGAGACACGTGCAGTGAAAAATCACTGATGTGTGAGCAGACCCATTCATTATAATGGGTCTGCGTATGTCAGTGATTCTGGTACGTTTAAAAAAAAGCACAAATGTACCAGAATCACTGACGTGTGAAAGAGGCCTAAGAAAGAACTTTCTTC
This sequence comes from Anomaloglossus baeobatrachus, assembly GCF_048569485.1. Classification (NCBI taxonomy): domain Eukaryota; kingdom Metazoa; phylum Chordata; class Amphibia; order Anura; family Aromobatidae; genus Anomaloglossus; species Anomaloglossus baeobatrachus. Next base: position 393,291,694 of record NC_134355.1, read on the forward strand.
CAAAACAATTGTATCTGATCACATTTCCACCAGATATGGAAGTATGTGCCACGCTCCCTTTTACACCTCCAACAAATCCCTGGTAAAGAAGGGAACCATTTGTTGATTTGGGAGGGTGAGACATACCATCTTGCAATAATTTTGTAGGCGTTTTCTTGCACCTTTACACAATGTGATGGGCCAAAGAACCTTCTGTAAATTTGATTCAGCTCTTTCTCTGAAAACTGTCTGCCCAAGTCATTTTCCCATAATAAGATATATGCTCGCTTCCGCGGTAGCTTATTAAAGACTAGTAACTGTTGAGTCTGTGGCTGTGATGGGTGAGAGGAGGATGTTATCAAAGCTGAAAGCTATTATGTGAAATCCCCTCCACCCTCTGCATGGAACTGTGGAGGGCCTGAATAGCTCCTTCAGTCAGAGACTTATACACCCGCGCTGTAGGACAGAGCGCTTTCGTAGGTCCTTCTTTCCAACTGCAGTTAGATTGTATAATAAATTGTGAAGTCATCTTTTTTAATGGATAATTCAACTACATAGCCATTGTTAATATGTATTCTTTTTATATATATATATATACTGTGGGATTAATAAAGTTTTATCTTATCTTATCTCTTATCTTAACTGATACAGTTTTGAAAGGACTTTCTGGGGGGTTTGGTTTGTGTGATCAGATTATCAAAGACAGACAGCTTTCAAATGTGCAGGCCATTTGGCAAATATGCCTGGATTGTTGACCTTAATCTTCCATATTGCAAAAACTTTAGTGAGCTTGGAGAGATAATCTGGTTGAGCCGAGCCAACAGTACTAGTGCTCCGTCTTCTATTACTGATTCCACTGACGTGACAAGCATGTGAAGTTGATCTGGGGTGCATGTTTGTGTGCTGTCGGAGTATTGTTTTGGAAGGTCCATAATTTGTACTAATTGAGAGGGTCAGGAGATTAGATATTCAGCCTGGGCTACCCATGCTTGAATCACATTCTTAAAGATTAGGTTACTCATGGTCTGGTTTTGGAGAATGTATATCATGTATTTATGATGCTATTTATAGCATTAATCATTGCTTGAAAGCTACTCTCCTTTCATGGTGCTTTATGTGCAAAAATGGTAAATCTTATAAGTCTACTTATGATAAAAAGTAGATGATAAAAAAAAAACAAAAAAACAACTTAATAGTCGATATGAATTTGTGGGCTTTTTTTGTTCTTTATTTTACTCCTTGTAGTAGGATGACAAAATGTATTTTGGTGATTGTCCAGTAATGGGTTATTTCTAATTGTTTTAACATTTTTGCCTCCTACATAAATAAACGTTTTGAGATAAAATAAAAAGCTTACATTTCTATTTATTTGGCGGTGAGCTCTATTTATCGTGTGGTATATTGTTCTCTTTAACCATGCTCCTTGTCCTATATGATTATATATATATATATATATATATATATATATATATATATATATATATATATATATATATATATATATATATATATATATATATTATCATACACCTAATATTTCATTTGCTTGGCAAAGAGCCACCATTGTAGCGGGCATAATCTACAAGGTAATCTATACTGACGTTCATGTTAAAGTTTGGAGACTGCTTTATTCTTTTCAACAAAACATGATAAAAGCCTATGCACAAGTAAGATCCGTTGAGATTTTTTTCCCATCCTGTCTTCCTACATGCCCAGCATAAATTGACTGTTGAACGTGAGATGTAGACA